>NC_089580.1:184381419-184471419 GCF_019320115.1 Miscanthus floridulus | reverse complement strand
AATCACTCAAGCAAATACACTTGGATTCACTCCTAATCTCACTATGATGATGAATCAATGATGGAGATGAGTTGGAGGTGTTTGCTTAAGCTCACAAGGATGTCAAGTATGTCAAAGTTCTAGGAGAGTTGCCTTGGAGCTGGCCAAACACTATTTATAGACATCCGCAATGAAATAGAGCCGTTGTGCTCAAAGGGGTGCCTCTGCGCGTCGACCGGATGCACCGGTTAGATTGACCAGACGCTTGACCCCCTACGTCCGGTCACGTGGATCATGCCATGTGTCCCCGCTTTGAACGAGCGCCGTTAGATGTCAACAGTCAAGTGACTCAGCCCCGCCGGCTAAGTGTTGACCGGACGCCGCTGTGCCTGATCGGATGCGCTGTTGTTGCGTCCGCTCCTGCGCTTGCCCGAGCCAGCCATGCCTTGACCGGACGCGCCGCCCTCAGACCGAACGCCACGCCACTTCAGAGTCAGGTCAACTCTAGTAAGCATCCAGAGTCGATTTTTATGGACCAAACGCATCAGGACACTAGGACCGGACGCGCCCTAGAGTCCGGTCAATTCTTCCCCACGTGAATGCTTGCGTCAGCGTACGTCATACCCCGACCGGACGCAGGCCCTACGCATCTAGTCATATTTACTGTGCCAAGTCCGATCGAGGACCCGAGGGCGCCCTTCTCTGCGCTAGTTGACCGGACGCGCCTAGGGTGAGTCCGGTCACCCCGAGGCCAGAGTTCGGTCAAGGAGTTTCTCCTCCTTTTCTTTTTCTAAGTCCTCAACCTCTGCACCCTTGCTTTCAAGTTGCTAACCACAAAGTGTAGAACTTATGTGCACGTGTGTTAGCATTTTCTCAAGCATTTTTTAAGAGTTAAATGTTAGCACACTAGGTCTCTAATGCATATGCAAAAATCATGTCACCTAGTGGCACTCGATAAACCGTTTAGCCAAAGATTTTCCCTCTTTATAGTACGGTTATCGATCCTAAACGCACTTACAGCCTCTATGATATCTTAAGTGCCAAAACAAAAACATATCTTATACCTTTGCCTTAGATCTCTTTGGTTTTTGTTTTTCTCTTTCTTCTTTTTTAAGTTGAGCACTTGACAATCTTTTGGTCATCACCATCCATCATGATCATCCTCTTGCTCCACCACTTGGCATGGGACCATCCTTTCTTGTCTACACACTTAGTACAAGGATTAATCCCATCAATTATCCAAAATCAAACTAAAACTTTCAACCTTGCCGGGATCTGCGGCACCGCGCCCCTGAGGACCCCGTGCAGCTCGGGTTCTCTTCCTCCTCTCCGACGAGTCCCTTCTCCACGCCATCTCCGACCAACTTGGCTGCAGCGGCGATGGCCTTGGCATCGGCGACGAGGACGAACGGCGACCCGGCCAGCCACAGCCATACGAGGTGAGCAGTCGAACACGCTCGGGAGTTGATTCCATCCTCGCGTGAGCGCTGCACCGAGCCGCGTGAGAGAAATGGAGGGGAGTTTCGTTTCCCCAGAGCCAGGAGAGAGAGGTGTTTTTGCATTGTATTGGCCAGGCTCGCGAGTGGGCAAACGGCATCAAACACGGGAGTTGCATCTGGAGAGCGCAGCCGGGCCGTCGGGCCAGCATTCCAAACACGCCCTACGTAGCAAAATGTAGGATGAAGACTACTATGAAAATTAGTCGAATATTTTCAATTGGATGGAGCACAGAAGTTTAATTGTGTTTTCAGAGAAGCATGCTTGCATGTTTTGATTCAGTCTCAGTTAGTCATTCACATCACGGTTTGGGTTGCTTAATAATTCATAGTGATGTTGGTCAACTCTTCTGCTGCACTTGCGACCATGTGCTCACTTTCTGTTACCGCATATCTTGAAATGCATTATTACGCATAAAGATTCTAACATCAATTATGCTAAGAGAATATTATGAACATATGACCCATGCACTGATGCACATTCCGGATATGGGAGAAGAGATATCATCTGTCGCCTCAAGTCACCCTGGGCATTCGGTCAGACCGAACCGATCGGTTCGGTTCCTCGGCCATTCGGTCAGTTCGGTCATCAGAAACCTGGGACCGATCGGTCTTTGCAAAAAACGAAGACCGAGGAAGTTCGGTCTCGGTTAGTTCGGTTCGGTCTCGGTCACGACCGAACTAACCGGACCTGAGTAGCAGCCACAAACAATAGCAGAATCTATAGCAATTTTCAACAGCATGCTTGCTATTTGAAGGCAAAAAAATAACAACACAATATATAAAACAAACCACACATTATTATGACAAGTTCTAGCACACAACTTTCTCAGTTCTCATAAATCACAATCACACATTACGAACGAAGTCTACAGAACTACGGTCAGTTCGGTCATTTCAGTTAACCGACACATATGACCGAACTTCTATCGGTTACTTCGGTTAGTTGGGAGCCAGGACCGAACTCATGACCGAACTTTTCGGTCTCGATCTTTTCGGTCTCGGTCTCGGTCTTTTCGGTTCGGTCTTCGGTCTTCGGTTAATTATGCCCAGAGTGAGCCTCAAGAATGTCAACTTGGCTATTGTGGATGCACCCAATGTTGCTACTTGCTGTGGATACATCATATACATGTACATGCTGGTTCAGATAAGCATTGGATCACGCATATATACGATAAGGCTGTTGTGGCGATCGTACAGCTTGGCTCTGCGACTCTGCGTGGTATATATGAATAGGATCCAGCAATTCCCTCAGCCAGAGAATAATGATTATTTATCCGCATTATTAGTTAGTACTAATTGTGTGGTAGGGTGGTGACCACAATGTTTTGTTCAACCCTGACACTGGATTTGTTTCACTGATGACGGCAGAATTTGCAGAGACGTCGATAGATACGCTCATTAGGGTAAAGTATAATTTACACCCTCCAACTATCGCCAAAGTATAGATTTCAACCTCGAACTTCAAAACCGGATAACTTTGGCCCTCCAACTCTTGAAAAAGTTCAACTTTCATCCTTCTAGGCGGTTTTACATATGAACAGTACTTTTGATATTTCCAGGAGGCGTCGAAATTTTATATTATTTTTTAAGCATCTTAACGTCCTCAAATGAAAAAACTCAAAACTACAAAGTTGTAGATCTCATTGAGAGCTACAACTTTGGTATAAAAAGTATTTTCATTTAACTCCATACAAATAATATATTAGTGCTCTAATGCGGCAAGCGCTAGTTGACGATTATTATGGTGCTGAAATTTTATATTATTTTTTCGAACATCTTACTGTCCTCAAATGAAAAAACTCAAAACTACAAAGTTGTAGATCTCATCGAGGTCTACAATTTACATATAAAAATTATCTTCATCCGCCATCGTATTGAAGGGTTTTCTATTTTTTGAAATTAGAGTCTCATCACGCGACAAGTCGATACAAGTCGCGTGATGAGACTCTAATTTCAAAAAATAGAAAACCCTTCAATACGATGGCGGATGAAGATAATTTTTATATGTAAATTGTAGACCTCGATGAGATCTACAATTTTGTAGTTTTGAGTTTTTTCATTTGAGGACAGTAAGATGCTCGAAAAAATAATATAAAATTTCAGCACCATAATAATCGTCAACTAGCGCTTGCCGCATTAGAGCACTAATATATTATTTGTATGGAGTTAAATGAAAATACTTTTTATACCAAAGTTGTAGCTCTCAATGAGATCTACAACTTTGTAGTTTTGAGTTTTTTCATTTGAGGACGTTAAGATGCTTAAAAATATAATATAAAATTTCGACGCCTCCTAGAAATATCAAAAGTACTGTTCATACGCAAAACCGTCCAGAAGGATGAAAGTTGGACTTTTTCAAGAGTTGGAGGGCCAAAGTTATCCAGTTTTGAAGTTCGAGGTTGAAATCTATACTTTAGCGATAGTTGGAGGGTGTAAATTATACTTTACCCCACTCATTATAACCACATAAAAAGCTAGCAGCAACCCCCAACCCGGAAGCTATGCAGACAGTAGTAGTAGTTAGCAAGGGCACGTGCAGCACGATCCTATGAGCCAATGATTAGGCAAAGCGAAACGCCCAGACCTGAGACCTGAGCCCCGGAACGCATGGATGATTGCAATTTGCTGTTGGAGATAGTAGTGCGTTTGCATCCCTGCCGGTGGACAGACGACCGACCGAGGAAAGTTGCAGTAAAATTAAACTTTCCTCACTTCCTGGTCAGTGGAGATGCCCTAACTATAGGCACCACACGTGCGGCTAGGAAGGTACACGTATAAGGGTGCTTGTTGCTAATGCATGCTGCCGTGATTGCATACGCACTTGTTCTGTTTTTTTCATGAGAATATGTGGATTGATTGATTTCTAGCTGGATCAAGAACCTTGTGGCGCATGGAAATCACCATGCATTACCGTACCGAGCCCGTCCGGGTTAGGCCTCGCCAACCCTGTCCCTTCACTTGGTTAAGTACTAACAATGGAATAGAAGTATGGAAGCCGTTGTTCTGTCAGAAAAAAAAAATCACCATTGGCTTATGCATGACATGTCTGAGCTCGACGACCACACGAGGTATATATATCTGGTCATGACCAGCAAGCCACACAGGTTATGGCCATGCTAAAGTATATTTTCAACTCCTCCGCGTCTATTAAAAGTACTGATGTACGTTTAGTGTTTGATTTGAGTGGCATGTCGTATTTAGGCGGTCTGCGGTATGTAGGTCCAGTTCTGATGCCAGGTGGGGATCATATCTTTTTCCTGAATTCTGCCTGCCCCTTGGAGAATAATTGGGCCAGCGCCAGCTAGCTCGTTGATTAACTATAACAGCTCAATTTATTTGATCCCCTTGATTTGCTTTGCTTCTGTTTCCTCCATTTTTCACCTGGAGAATGGAGATTGAAGGAATCATGTTCGATCTCTGCTGTTCAATAGATGCAGGAAGGCAGTGCACTAGCCAGCAGCAAAGATACCATTCATCAGATGCAGGCACGCGCATAGCCAAACAGTGAGGAATGTTCGAAACTTCAAAGCAGCCATTGTTTTATGTTTACTGAAAGATACTGCTGGCCATAGCTAACCATTAACCATTAGCTAGAATCGAAACCCCATTCAAACTTTCTTAGACTATGGCTGTCTTTTTTATATATTTAATGCTAGTTTTAAGGATGACACCCTTGGCGATTAAAAGCGATTTTGATGGCCTGATCATTGTTTTGCTTATATCAGCGTCGTCATCAGATCAGACAGTCACCGTCATTTTGCTATGACTGTCTGGCTGTTCAAATATTTTTCTTGTGATGGATTGGATGCAAGTATGTGTATGTGGATCACTATGAGAAGTACATACGATTAAGGAACATGTGACCCAACACTAGCGGTGTGTTCGGCTGGACTTAATTAGCTGGCTGGGCTGGTTTTGGCTGAGCCCAGCCGTTCGGCGGCCCAGCACCAGCCGAACAACTGATCTACAAGCCGACCCTCAGCTCCGCTTCGCACTCCCTCCCGTCGTCCCGTACCCCCGATAGCCGCTAGGGTTCCGCTCGCGTGCCGCTCAGCCTCTCACCTCCGCGCCAGCCGCGGCGGCCGTGACCTCCGCTTCGTCGTGCCTGCCCCGGCCGCTGTAAGCGGATCCATCCCTACCCGCCTCGCAACACCGTGAGGGCGCACCGTCACCGTTGATAGCCTTCCACGCCGACCGTCTGCTCCGCATCCCTCCCCAAATCCGCCGCCATCGACGCCCGTCCGCCGGCGATAGGTAAACCTGGTTACGCGTCTGGCGTCGTCCCTCCCCCTCCGGATCTGACCCCACGTTCTCATTTTGCAGGTGAGTCCGGACTGCCGCCCACGGATCTCCATCTCAGCAGCCCGGAATCACCTTCCGCCCGCAAGTGTTGCATCTCAACTCGCCGGAATCGCCTACCGCCTTGCCGGATCCGGTGACCCTAGGTTCACTCTCGTTAACCTGCGTCCCAACTCTCCCTACTCATTGCACCAATTGAAGAAAAACTTATCCAACATCGGTTGAGGTGGTTTTGCCATGTTCAAAGGAGACCTCCAGAGGCACCAGTGCATTGTGAACTCCTAAGCCAAGCTAATAATACGAGGAGAAGTAGAGGAAGACCGAAATTGACATGGGAGAGGCAATAAAAAGATATTTAAAAGCTTGAGATATACGTAGAGATCTATGTTTGAATAAGAGTACTTGGAAAGCAGCTATTGAAGTGCCTGGACTGTGACTTGGGGCTCTTGGTGGGTTTCAACTCTAGCCTACCCCAACTTGCTTAGGACTGAAAGACTATGTTGTTGTATAGTGTAGTTAGGGGTGTTTTGGATTGCTCCACAAACTCCACCGTGAAGCAGTTCCATAAAAATTTAGAGTTTGTGGAGCTCACCTTTAGCTGCTCTTACGAGTCCACCTTTTTTTCTAGAGTAGAGTTGCGTGGAGCTAAACTTGTTTGGCTAAAAACCGTCGAGTGGAGCAGTCCCATATACCCTCTTACTCTACTTTTTTAGCATAGTGACTCTACCTTTTTTTTAAATATAATTATTGTACCTTAGTCTAACTAGTACATTAGGAATTAGGATTAGTTGGTTCAATGCCAACCGAATCTCTTTAGCAAAATAATCTTACTTGCTCCATGTGCTATTGATTTCATTCTCTCTCTTTTTTTTACTTTTTCATTCTTTGTGTTAATATAAGGTGTTTTGGGCTGATGTATGCCTGGTTAACTTAATAATATAACCAAACCTCATTTATATAGCCGTGGTGATTAAAGGCTTAGTTGAAGTGAGTGAGAGTGTGCATATGCATGCATGCATGCATACTTGAGTGGACAGCAGATGCTCATGTTGCAACGAAGCAAGTCGCATGTGCATGTTCACGCCTATCTGCCTACTGAAAACAGATGCTCATTATTGCAGCAAAGCAGTGGCGGAGCTAAAGAAATATGAGGGGGGTGCGGCCTTACAGGATTACTTCATAGCAATTACTTAGATATATATAATGTTCACATAAAGTGTGCCTTAATAGCACTATAGACAATATTTTAGCATTAATAAGGCAATAACAATGTACATCGACAATGAGGTAGTGGTAATAGTGTACCATTTACCAAAATATAGTTAGAAAATGCCACAATTACAAACAAAAGATTGTCAGCATTGGTAAAAGTGCAATATCCTCAACTACAAGATCCTCACTGACCTGAATGAAAAAGAGAATAAACCATTCAGTTTTAACCAAAGAATCTATAGAATGATTCACTTGAAAATGAAAAATAGATGCATACCTCTTATAGATCAAATCTACGACCTTTTCCTTCCATATTCATGAAGCGGTGAACCACGGCATCATTTGTAACTTTCATTAACTCTTCCTTCTCCAAGTAGCAAATAAGTTTATTACTCAAGTGTGCATCACCCATGCGGTTACTAAGAGAGATGTTTTCACAAATTTCATACCCGAAAAACATCTCTCCACTGTTGCGGTAGCAACTAGCAATACTAGTACAAGCTTCAAGAGTTTATAAACCATTGGATAACAATGATCTTTCTTTGTCTCCACCATTTTTTGTGCAAGCTCGCTAATAGTGTTTATGTTAGAGAATCGATTGTCTCCTCTCACATCAGCAATATAGAGGCACGGATAGTGCCTAAGATACCTCAAATCTCCGGATAGCTAAAATCATCAGGATATAATTTTGCTAGGTTCAATAAACTGTCCACATTAAAATCATGAAATGAATCTCTTGGATTGAAAGCGGCTGAGCAAACAAGCAATTGAGAACTTGTCTCATTAAAGCGACTATCAAGCTCTTAAAAACTAGCCAATCTATAACATCATTGAAACAATCCACTTCATAATGATGCTTGTTTGTAATTCCAGATTTCTTCTTAGACTTTTGGGGATCAATATATGCATCTTCCATCTCTAACCTTGCAATACCATGAATCTCACAAACTCATTCACCTCATCCAATAATTTGCTCCACCCATCTCTTCCAAGGTTACTCAAATGCAATCTAGTTGATTTCAAGAACTTCATAGCATTCACAATGTCTTGATCCTTGCGTTGCAATGCTAATGACAAAGTGTTTGTGATGGTTAATCTGCCCAGCAAGAGATGCAAGAAAAATACAAAGTCAAAAGATTGAAAGTACACTAGAAGATTTGACGCTTGGTCTCTATTTTTCCAATCTTTATCATCCTTTTCCACAAATTGTAACACTTTAACAATTGTAGGGAACATGTCAACTAAACTTTTTAGAGTTTTATAATGGGAACTCCAACGAGTATCCCCATGTCTTTGAAGACATTGCTCTTGATTTAACCCTCTCCTAGTTTCTAGTTGTCCACAACCTAAGGCCTTTGTCACTTGTGCATGGTTGATATCTCTAATCATGTCCCTTCTCTTAGCTAATCCACCCACCACATTTAATAAGCTATGAATCATGGTTCGGAAATTACTAATACCCTTATGCTTTCTCACAACAGCCACAATGACTAATTGAAGTTGGTGAGCAAAACAATGAACATAATATGCTGATCTACTCACCTCGCATATTGTTAGCACCGTCATATCCTTGACCTCTAACTTGTTTTGAGCTCAACTTAAATTTTGCAAATAGAGAATCAATAGATGACTTGAGACAAGCGGAAGTTGTTTCACTCACATGCACAAGGCCAAGAAATCTCTCTTTCATAATTCCACATTTGTCAACATACCTTAAGACCACCGCCATTTGTTCTTTGCAAGAAACATCTCTTGACTCATCAACTAGCAAGCAAAACACATCATCTCCAAGTTCTTCAAGAATAGAGTGAATAATTTCATTTGCAAAACACTCAACAATGTATGTCTGGATGTCATGGGCCACCATACAACTATTAACTGCAATACCACTGCCTTCCCTAAATTCGGATTATGTTGTGCTAAGCAATCATAAACCTCCAAGAAATTCCCTTTGTTCAAAGATTGTTTTGACTCATCATGGCCACGGAAAGGCAAGCCTTGCTTCAATAATAGCCTAGAAGTATCAATGGATCTATTCAACTGAGTTAAACAAGCCCTCTTAGATGCTTCACTTTGCTTATGCAAAACAACATCTATGTGTTGATTTCTCTATAACAAATCATCATACTTCTTCATTGCAATATAATGTGATCCACCAACATTGCCAACATGCAACTTTAGCCGCTCGTTCCTATGATAACCATTCCAACCATCGACAACAAATGCATTATATCATGCATCCTTCTTTTATCTAAACAAGAAACAACATAAACAATATGCTCTATCTTTTGATTCACTGTATTCAAGCCAACTTCCAAACTCATCGAACCATTCTGGTTGAAACCTTCTTGGATTATCCTTTTCCCCAATCTGTGTAGAGGGAAAATTGCACGTGCGAGGTTGGCATGGTCCATTCTCCAAATATTTCCTTCTCTCTCTCTCTCTCTCTGGTTAGGATGATAAGCATCAATGTCCTTCCTTAAGCCTGGATCATATTTGATCTCCTCTTCCCAATTAATATCATCTAGACGACATGAATTCCTTACACTATAACACTGTCCGATGCTTTTCTTTTATAAAATCTTTCCATGTATTTTTTAGAATCTACAAAAATATTTAATAAATATCACAGTAAGAACAAAAAAAACCCTAACCCTAAAATCTGAACGATCTGACAAGAATCACAAACTAAAATCATTGGATGATTGGACCAATGGAAATTGAAAAAAAATGATAAAGTTACTTACTTTTTGAAGGATGACAGAAGAGCAGAGCAGGGAAAGGGAGGCGCAACTACCTGCTGCCGACGCCGTGTTGCCTGGCTGCCTGCACTGGTGCTCCCAACGCCCAACAGCAACAACAGCAGCGCCACCTAGGTGCCCACCGCCACCGATCAGAGCCTTGAGCCCCTCCCTGAACCCTGATCGCTTGTGCTTTAGTGCTTGTGCGTGGAATCGGTGGATGGTCCTAATATTGCAAGAATATAAATGAGTGAGTAGAATGGTTATACCGCCGTGTAGAGGAATAAACCAATCATAATATGAAGATCAAACCAATCACCGGGAGAATGTAAATGATAAGAGACAACCGATTTTTCTCCCAAGGTTCACATGCTTCCCAACACGCTAGTCCCCGTTGTGTCGACCAACACTTGGTGGTTCGGCGGCTAAGAGGTGCTTCACAAACCTCCTCCACATGATTGGACACCACAAGAACCTACCCACAAGTGAGGTAACTCAATGACATGAGCAATTTACTAGAGTTACCTTTCGACACTCCACCGAAGAAGGTACAACTCCCCTCACAATCACCGGAGACGGCCACGAACAATCACCAACTCATGCTGATCCTCCACCACTGCACCGAGCCGTCTAGGTGGTGGCAACCACCAAGAGTAACAAGTGAAATCCGCAGCGCAACACAAATACCAAGTGCCTCTAGATGCAATCACTCAAGAAATGCACTTGGATTCTCTCCCAATCTCACAAAGATGATGAATCAATGATGGAGATGAGTGGGAGGGCTTTGGCTAAGTTCACAAGGTTGCTATGTCAATGAAAATATACAAGAGAGTGAGCTAGAACCGGCCATGGGGCTTAAATAGAAGCCCCCATGAAATAGAGTCGTTGTACCCCTTCACTGGGTACTGATCGGGGTGACCGGACGCTCCGGTCCAGTTGACCGGACGCTAGATCCAGCGTCTGGTCGCCCGATGTAAGCCACGTGTCATTCTGAGTTAAACCTGAGCCACCAGATCTCAATGGCTATTAACTGACTGGATGCTCCGGCACAAGTGACCGGACGCTCAGACCACAGTGTCCGGTCATTTCTAGTAAGCTCCCAAAACCATCTTTTGCCTACCGGACGCGTCCGGTCATGCCCGACCGGACCCTGCCAGCGTCCAGTCACGCTGTGACTACTTACTGTGCTGCCCGACAACACAACCGGACGCAGCCCTTTAGCGTCCGGTCGCTGAGCGACCTAGCGTCCGGTCAGTTGACCGACGCCAGCATCTTTGCGACCAGCTCCATTTCACTTCTAACTTCTCCATCCTTGCTCAAATGTGCCAACCACCAAGTGTATCACCTTGTGCACATGTGTTAGCATATTTTCACAAACATTTTCAAGGGTGTTAGCACTCCACTAGATCCTAAATGCATATGCAATGAATTAGAGCATCTAGTGGCACTTTGATAACCGCATTTCAATACGAGTTTCACTCCTCTTAATAGTACGGCTATCAATCCTAAATGTGATCACACTCTCTAAGTGTCTTGATCACCAAAACAAAATAGCTCCTATGGTTTATACCTTTGCCTTGAGCTTTTTGTTTTTCTCTTTCTTCTTTCTAAGTCCAAGCACTTGATCATCACCATGGCATCATCTTCATCATGCTATGATCTTTGTTTGCTTCGCAACTTGGAGTAGTGCTACCTATCTCATGATCATCTTGATAAACTAGGTTAGCACTTAGGGTTTCATCAATTAACCAAAACCAAACTAGAGCTTTCAATCTCCCCCTTTTTGGTAATTGATGGCAACCCTTATACAAAGATATGAATTAAAGTTCAGTTGAATCCATGTTGCTTGCCCAAGCATATTTACCATGTGTAAAGGATATGGACAAGTCTCATGAACTCCATATGATAGCAATTGCTCCCCCTACATATGTGCTAAGAGTTTGAATTGAAGCTTTGCACATATGATTAGATAGGAAATATAGGAGATAATTTCTACCAAATGATGCTAAGGTATAAGAGGTGGACCTTTGAAGCGTGATACCAATCGGAGTGCACTAATATACCATCCTTAGCACCATTAGTAACTAGACATACACAAAAACTAGAATACCCCATGAGATTAATTTTACAAATAAGGGTCTAGTTTCCATAGAAGGAACATAAGTCTAGTTACTTTAGCCTATTCATGCTAGTTTTTCATTTCATCATTCAAGCCTATAACTAGCATACACCACACAAGCATGGATATGGAAATTTAGAACTTGTGCTATGCAAGCAAATATATGAAATGCACATTCAAATGCATCATACAAGTTTATGAGCTTGCTCCCCCTACTTGTGTGCTAATTTTTTTTAATTGATCCCTTTCCTTTATCATATCTCTCCCCCTATGTCAAATACTCCCCTATCACTCATATCTTTATTTCTCTCTCCCCCTTTGTCAACAATTAGCATAAAAGGTGAGCTCAAATTATAGATAGGTTAGGGTGAAACTATGTGAAATAAGGATCATTTTTCCAATTTGGTTCAATCTAGATTACTTGCAAAAGATACTTAACTCGGTTTGATCCAAGGACAAGCTTCTTCACACCTCCAATAAGGGTTATCTTATACCATGTTGAGTTAAACACTTATAGCTTATTTCTAGATCAAACACTAGGTTCACAAGCCCACAAACATGTCATATGCTACCACTAGATCATTTCAAACATACAAGCAATAGTGGTACCATACAAGCATCAAATTTATTTGATTTTCATGTATGAGCCTATTCAAATGTGAAATATGTCTAGATGCACTAATCATGTCCTTAACAAGGATGTATGTCATGCCAAACAACTTTTACCTTGGATTGCTCGAAGGAGAGGCATGTCATATAAATTGGGGTGCATCAACACATACTGGAGAAGTCAAGTATGTTCAATTCATTCCTTAGCTTGCAAAACCTCTTCTCATCAAGTGGCTTGGTGAAAATATCAGCAAGTTGATCTTCGGTGCCCACACCCTCTATGCAAATGTCTCCTTTTTGTTGGTGATCTCTTATGAAATGATGGCGGACATCTATATGCTTTGTTCTTGAGTATTGAACCGGGTTGTTGGTGAGCTTTACGGCACTTTCATTGTCACATAGCATGGCACTTGCTTGAACTTAATTCCAAAATCACTCAAAGTGGCCTTCATCCAAAGTAATTGTGCACAACAACTACCGGCCGAAATGTACTCTGCTTCGGCGGTTGAAAGTGCTACACTATTTTGCTTCTTTGATGACCAAGACACAAGTGATCTTCCCAATAGTTGACATGTGCCCGATGTGCTCTTTCTCTCAACTTTGCATCCCGCATAATCAGAGTCCGAATATCCAATCAACTCAAATCTTGCTCCTTTGGGATACCATAATCTAACATGTTGCGTATGCTTCAAGTACCTCAATATTCTCTTAGTTGCCTTCAAATAACTTTCTCTTGGTGAGGCTTGAAATCTAGCACACATGCATACACTAAACATCACATCTGACCTTGATGCGGTCACATAGAGCAGGCTTCCAATCATAGACCGATACATCTTTTGATCCACCATGTTGCCACTAGCATCACTATCTAAGCTTCCACTTGACCCCATTGGTGTACTAATAGCTTTACTATCATCCATTCCAAACTTCTTGAGCATGTCCTTAATATACTTGCCTTGACTCACAAATGTGTCATTCTTCATTTGCTTAATTTGAAGATCAAGGAAGTAACTAAGCTCTCCAATCATAGACATCTCAAACTCACTTGCCATCATCTTCCCAAACTCTTCACAAAACTCTTGATTGGTTGATCCAAAGATGATATCATCAACATAGATTTGCATTACAAACAAGTCATTTCCAAGCTTCTTGGTGAAGAGAGTGGTGTCAACCTTTCCCATCTTGAATCCCTTAGAGAGTAGGAAGACCCTCAATCTCTCATACCATGCTCTAGGTGCTTGTTTTAATCCATACAAAGCCTTTCTCAACTTGTAAACATAGTTGGGTTTCTTTTCATCTTCAAAACCAGGAGGTTGCTCAATATACACAAGCTCATTGATGTACCCATTGAGAAATGCACTCTTCACATCCATTTGGTACAACTTGATGTTGTGAGCACAAGCATAAGCTAGCAAGATCCTAATTGCTTGCAATCTTGCAACCGGGGCATATGTTTCTCTAAAGTCAAGACCTTCAACTTGAGTGTAACCTTGAGCCACTAATCTTGCTTTGTTCCTTATTACTATCCCATCTTGATCTTACTTGTTCCGAAAGACCCACTTAGTTCCAATCACATTATGATCCTTAGGCCTCTCAACTAAATCCCATACTTGGTTTCTTGTGAAGTTGTTTAGCTCTTTATGCATAGCATTGACCCAATCAACATCCCTCAAAGCTTCATCTATCTTCTTAGGTTCAATGGATGACATAAATGAGAAATGCTCACAAAATGAAGTTAACCTTGATCTTGTTTGCACACCTCTTGAAATATCACCAATGATAGTGTCCAATGGATGATCTATTGCAACATTGGTTGGTTGAAACACTTACACTTGATTGCTAGCATTTGATTGATCACTTGGTTGAGATGATGAACTAGCCATTTGTTGATCTTGCATTTTGTCATCATTAGTCTTGCTTGAACTTGATCATGAGAACCACTAGCTTTCACATTTGAGTTAGAGAGCACTTGATTCTTGTCATCTTCAACATCAATCACCTCTCTATGCCTTATATCACTAATGTCCATGTTCTTCATTGCATTGACCAATTGAGTGCCTCTTACATCATCTAGATTCTCATCTTCCTCTTGGGAACTATTTGTTTCATCAAATTCCATATCATGAACCTCCTCAAGAGTACCACTAGCTAAATTCCAAACTCTATAAGCCTTGCTAATAGTAGAGTAACTAAGTAAGAAACCTTCATCACATTTCTTTTCAAACATGCTCAATCTAGTGCATTTCTTCAAGATATAGCATTTACAACCAAAAATCCGGAAGTATGCTATGTTGGGCTTTCTTCCATTCAAGAGCTCATAAGGTGTCTTCTCCATTATGGGGTGACAATAGAGTTGGTTGCTATAATAGCAAGCCATGTTGATTGCTTTGGCCCAAAATGAATGACTCACATTGTACTCACTCAACATTGATCTTACCATATCAATTAAGGTTCTATTCTTCCTTTCAACTAGCCTATTTGATTGAGGAGTGTACTTGGCCGAGAATTGATGTCTAATTCCAAATTCATCACACAACTCATCAATTCTAGTGTTCTTGAACTCACTTCCATTGTCACTTCTAACTTTCTTGATTGTTGTTTCAAACTCATTGTAAATGCCTTTGACAAAAGATTTGAATATTGCAAACACATCACTCTTGTCACCAAGAAAGAAAACCCATGTGTATCTAGTGAAATCATCCACAATCACAAATCCATATTTGTTTCCACTAATGCTAGTGTATGTGGTTGGTCCAAACAAGTTCATGTGCATCAACTCAAATGCCTTAGATGTGCTCATCATGCTCTTCTTAGGATGTGTATTATCAACTTGCTTTCCAGGTTGACATGCACTACATAGCTTATCCTTCTCAAATGTGACATCTTTCAAGCCTCTAACTAAGTCATGCTTAATCAATTTGTTCAATTATTTTATTCCAACATGACCAAGCCTTCTATGCCATAACCAACCCATGCTAGATTTAGTGATCAAACATGTTGTCAATTGAGCTTCTCTAGCATTGAAATCAACCAAGTATAGATTCTCATATCTAAATCCTTTGAATATCAAATTGGAGCCATCTACACTTATGATCTCTACATCATCCACACTAAATATGCACTTGAAACCAAGATCACACAATTGAGCTACTGACAGTAGGTTGAAGTTCAAGCTCTCTACTAGTAGCACATTAGAAATGCACAAATCATTGGATATTGTAATCTTACCAAGCCCTTTGACCTTGCCTTTGCCATTGTCACCAAATGTGATACTATCAATTCCATTGCTCTTGTTTTCATTGATTGAATTGAACATTCTTGGATCACCGGTCATATGTTGTGTGCACCCACTATCAAGTACCCAATGCCTTCCTCCGACTTTATAATTTACCTACAAAAGAAGATCAATTCTTTTTAGGTACCTAAATTTATTTGGGTCCTTGTAGGTTAGTTACCAAGGTCTTTGGTATCCAAATGGCCTTCTTCTTTGGGCCTACAATTGGTGTACCAATGAACTTAGCCTTCACACCATTGGTACCCTTATAAAGCATGTAACAAGAATCAAATTTGATTGAGGATACATTAGTTAGCTTGTTCTTGTTAGTCTTGCAATTTTGCTCTATATGCCCAACTTGCTTGCATCTATTGCAAAACCGACCATTGCCCTTCACAAAGCTAGTTTTGGGAGTGACAAAGGCCACCTTGCCTTTCTTGGGGTTATAGCCTAATCCCTCTTTGTTGAGAGAAAATCTTTGGCTACCCAAGCACTTTAGCAAGTGGGCTTCTCCACCATAGGCATTGCCTAAGGCATGAGTGAGCTCATTCACCTCCTTCTTGAGGTTCTCATTTTCCACCATAAGTGACGCATCACAAGTGAGACCATCACTCAAAGGTGAAGTGGAAGTAGTAGTGCTACAAGAAGTGTTAGTGGAAGCAACTAAGATGGACTCATGAAAAGATTCATCAATAAGATCACATGTTAGTCCCACATCACATGTTATGATCACTTGCTCCTTCTTAGCTTCCTCCACTTTGACTTGCTCAATGAGAGAGGAGTGAGCCTTTTCAAGCTTAGAGTGAGCTTTGCCAAGTTTCTCATGGGCTTCCATTAGCCTCTCATGAGTAGCATTGAGCTCATCAAAGGATTGCTCAAGAAATTTTACTTTCTTACGCAATTCTTTGCACTCCTTTCTCTTCATCTCATTGCAAGCGTGCGCTTGCTCACACATGTCCAAGAGCTCCTCCTTGGTGTACTCCTCATCATCATCATCATCACTCCTACAAGCATCACTTTCACATTCATCATCATTACTCACATCATATTTTACCTTGGTAGGTTTTGCCATGAGGCATGTCGAAGGAGTGTCGAAGATGGAGGGCTTGTTGTTGATGGCGATGCTTGCTAGTGCTCTCTTGATAGATTTCTTGTCATCATCACTAGAGCTATCACTATTCGAAGAGCCATCACTATCCCATGTGACCACATAACCTTCACCCTTCTTCTTCTTTTGGAAGGTCATTCTCTTCTCCTTCTTCTCCTTCTTTTCTTTCTTATCCTCCTTGTGCTTCTTCTTCTCATCTTCATCATTGTCACTATTTTATGGACAATTTGCTACTACATGATCGGGGCTCTTGCAATTGTAGCATCTTCTCACATACTCCTTCTTCTTGGTGTGATCTCTTCTCTTTCTTGCACCATAGCCCTTCTTCTTCATGATTTTTCCCATCTTGCACACAAAGAGAGCCATAGCTTCATCATCAATATCACTAAGATCATCATCATCACTTGATTCTTTCTTAGACTTGCCCTTGTTCTTTGATGATGATGAGCTAGCTTTGAATGCTATGCTTTTCTTCTTCTTGTCCTCTTCTTCCTTCTTGTCATCCTTGTCATCCCCCTCCCTTTCCACACGGTATGTCTCTTGTGTCATGACATCACCTAGTACTTAGTTGGGGGTAATATCCTTCAATCCTCATCTTATGATTAGCAATATTAACATCTCAAATTTTGGAGGTAGGCACATCAAGAACTGATGAGAGACGTCATCATCCTTGATCTTCTCTCCCAAAGTCTTTAAGTCATTGACAATTACTTACAATCGATAAAACATCTTCGGAATGCTCTTATCTTCCTTCATCTTGAAGCTTGTCAATTTGTCCTTAAGAATGTACAACTTGGCACTCTTCACCGCCGGTGTGCCCTCATACATTTTCTCCAATCTTGTCCACACCTCATTTGCTCTTTCACAATCCTTGATTTGCTCAAATACCTTGGAATTAATGGCATTGTATATGGTGTTGAGAGCCATTGTGTTGCATTGCTTGTTGATCTTATCTTGATTGGTTGGATCATCAGGATCAATGATAGCATAGTCATTCTCAGTCACTTCCCATACTTGATCATTGATTGAACCAAGATACATCCTCATCTTTCTCTTCCAATAACCATAGCATGTGCCATCAAAGAACGGTGGTTTGCCCCCCACATGTTTGAACACAACTTGAGCCATAATTTGACACCGAGGTTGTTAAGCCTTCAATCAAACGGTGACCACGGCTCTGATACCACTTGGAAGGTCCTAATATGGCTAGAGGGGGGTGAATAGCCTATTTAAAATTCTAAAATCAACTAGAGCAATTTGATTAGTAAGACAAATAGTATAATGCAAACTTGCTCTAGCTCTACGAGGGTTGCAAGCTACCTATCCAACAATTCTAGTTGTAATGATAGCTAGACACACAACTTGCTATGATACTACTCACTAAGAGCTCTCAATCTTTCTACTCTAAAGAGCTCTACTAAGCAAACTTAAATAGCAAAGCAAGCTCTCAAATCTAATTACACTAAAGAACTTGCTACAACTAGTTTGTAAGAATATAAACGAGTGAGTAGGATGGTTATACCGCCATGTAGAGGAATGAACCAATCATAATATGAAGATCAAACCAATCACCGGGAGAATGTAAATGACAAGAGACAACCAATTTTTCTCCCGAGGTTCACGTGCTTGCCAACACGCTAGTCCCTGTTTTGTCGACCAACACTTGGTGGTTCGGTGGCTAAGAGGTGTTTCACAAACCTCGTCCATACGATTGGACACCACAAGAACCTACCCACAAGTGAGGTAACTCAATGACACGAGCAATTTACTAGAGTTACCTTTCGGCACTCCGCCGGGGAAGGTACAACTCCCCTCACAATCACCGGAGACGACCATGAACAATCACCAACTCGTGCCGATCCTCCACCGCTGCACCGAGCCATCTAGGTGCTGGCAACCACCAAGAGTAACAAGTGAAATCCACAGCGCAACACGAATACCAAGTGCCTCTAGATGCAATCACTCAAGCAATGCACTTGGATTCTCTCCCAATCTTACAAAGATGATAAATCAATGATGGAGATGAGTGGGAGGACTTTGGCTAAGCTCATAAGGTTGCTATGTCAATGAAAATGTACAAGAGAGTGAGCTAGAACCAGCCATGGGGCTTAAATAGAAGCCCCCACGAAATAGAGCCGTTGTACCCCTTCACTGGGTACTGATCGGGGTGACCGGATGCTCTGGTCCAGTTGACCGGACGCTGGATCCAGTGTCTGGTCGCCTGATGTAAGCCACGTGTCATTCTAAGTTAAACCTAAGCCGCCAGATCTCAACGACTATTAACTGACCGGACCCTCAGACCACAGTGTCCGGTCATTTCTAGTAAGCTCCCAAAACCATCTTTTGCCGACCGGACGCGTCCGGTCATGCCCGACAACTTACTGTGCTGCCCGACAACACAACCGGACGCAGTCCTTCAGCGTCCGGTCGCTGAGCGACCCAGCGTCCGGTCAGTTGACCGACGCCAGCATCTTTACGACTAGCTCAATTTCACTTCTAACTTCTCCACCCTTGCTCAAATGTGCCAACCACTAAGTGTATCACCTTGTGCACATGTGTTAGCATATTTTCACAAACATTTTCAAGGGTGTTAGCACTCCACTAGATCCTAAATGCGTATGCAATGAATTAGAGCATCTAGTGGCACTTTGATAACCGCATTTCAATACGAGTTTCACTCCTCTTAATAGTATGGCTATCAATCCTAAATGTGACCACACTCTCTAAGTGTCTTGATCACCAAAATAAAATAGCTCCTATGGTTTATACCTTTGCCTTGAGCTTTTTGTTTTTCTCTTTCTTCTTTCCAAGTCCAAGCACTTGATCATCACCATGGCATCATTTTCATCATGCTATGATCTTTGTTTGCTTCGCAACTTGGAGTAGTGCTACCTATCTCATGATCATCTTGATAAACTAGGTTAGCACTTAGGGTTTCATCAATTAACCAAAACCAAACTAGAGCTTTCAACCGGCCAGCCGAGGACTTGAGGAGACCAATCGACGAACAGAACGAGAAAGGGAGATGGCTGCGAGCGAAGCAGTCAAAGAGGGACAGGCGAACTGCCAAACAGGGAGACATTATGTGAGATTCTGGGCTGATGTGGGCTCTCCGCGCTAGGGTGTGGGTGCACCTGTTTAGGCCGGGGGTGCGTACATGGTGAAAATCTATATACTATAAGGCTTTTCCAATTTCGGCCTGGGTGCGGACGCACCCAGTTCAGCCAACGTAGCTCCGCCCATGCAGCAAAGTGAGTACTACCCCTGTCCCTAAAAAAATATAATTTTAGCAAAGTGTCACGTTTTAATACCTTAAATTTGACCAATTATAGATAAAAAATATCCATATTTATGATACCAAATAAATACCATCATATTAATTATGAAATGTATTTTCATAATAAAATAATTTAGAAACATAACTGTGAATATTATTCACTAAAAATTTGGTCAAACATGAACCACTTTTCGTGGCACGCAACCCACAGCTGCATTCTTTTTCAGGACGGAGGTAGTAATTAAGACTGTTGGCATTAATGAGCTACACCCAGCAATTGCAATAGACTGAAACGTCTGTTGCACCTAGTTTTTTACTCATCTTACAATGATGGTAAGAGAGGCAAATTTGTCCTTATCAAAAAAAATTTGAACAAAATGTCTTAAGTAGGGCACCCGCAGCGAAGCACGGGCAAAAGTAGCTAGTTATCTATAAAAGTAGTTTTGTTCTAGTGAAAACACCTCTCGTGTGATAGTGGATTGTGAGTGTTTGGCTCTATGTCGCGGCCAAAGGTTTTCGCCATTGTATTAGAAAAAAAGTGGTTTCGTGATGAGGAAGTGAACCACTTCTTGGCAACTACAACTATATTTCCTACTAACATATTCATCTTGCCCATACTCCCTCTGTCCCGCTTTAAATGTCGTTGTGGGAGTGGAGTAGATCGTCTACACTCACAATTGATTAAATGCACGTGGACACACGTCCGCACTCAAAGAATCTTTGCTGCACCAATGAAAAGCTAAAACGTCAATCAATGCGGGACAGAGGGAGTAGGTGGCACCAACGGTGTTCCATCGCCGCCGCCATCTTCTAATTATTCCAAGAGCAAAGATCTAAATAATACAAACGGAACTTTTCTCTAAAAACAATATAGACACACATACGTTTACATATACACGTGCACCCTCACCTTTTATGAATACCTCTAAGACACTACCGCATACAAACTGTATAGTGGACAGCATTAACTAGCCACAATAGAGGTTGCATATGGTGCCATCCAAGAATGATTTTATGTACACTTACCATCAAAATTATTTTTCAATCTGATCTAATACAACTATCTCTAAAATGTTGTGATTATTAATTAAACAAGGTCCTCTAAGAGTATTTTTAAGAGTCTTTCTAAAACCCACTCTCTAAATCATCATTTGAAGAGTCATTTGCACAAAAATCGTTTTATATATCTTTTCATGCTCCAACAGGTTTTCTATATCTTATTCTCACTATCTATATTTGGCTAATGAGAAATTCAAAATAGAAGATGGTTATATTTAGATAACCAATTAAATGTTAGTTTTCTACCATGGTATTTTTCTGGATTTATTCTAGAATTTAACGGCGCCATGCTTTCCATGGTAGGCGCTGCCCCCTGGACAGTGAGACGCCTGTGATGACTTCGTGAATCTCAAGATTTGTCGGCTCAATCATTCGGTGGTGCTCATGGGGGTAGGGTTTACGTACGTGTGTTTATAAGATGAGTCTGCATGCGTATTGTGGCGTTGAGTTGTCCTGTGTAATTCTAAAAAAAATCTTCATTCCTAACAATCAGGTAGAATAGAGAGTCCCTGGAAATCTTCCTAATATAAGTACAAACTCCTGTTTAAATTCCAGCAAAGTCAACTTGGCCAATAGATACACTTTTGTTTAGGCCGTTGCCGCTCCCTATACGTGGATTCATTGAACCTGGACAGATTTGACCTTATCTTTCATCCGGCTCTGCACTTGTCCTCCTTGCCATTCCTCTTTAATAAAAAAAAACGGCGGAACTTTCGTTGCCTGAGTCCGAGCTGCGCCCCTGACCCACAAGGCCACAATTGCGTCCACATTCCAAACAATCCTCTGCCATCCAATCTGAAAGATAATAGCAGTATCGGGGCCCGGGAACTCCAAAGGGCAAAGGCAAGGAGGAAAAGTTCTCGAGGTTGACCAGACCACCAACACCAAGTGCCGCTGAGTATTGCAGTAAGAAAGAGAGATCTCTGTTCTTTTACAGTCGCTTTTCTTTTGTTTTACCGGGAGCAGAATTTTTTTTTTTGGATAGCGTAGTCGTAAACTTTGAGTTCCTGCCTTGGACTTAGATGATTGGTTCTTTGCGTTAAATGAAGCTGCTTTCCGAGTTCTAATCAGAACTAATCCTCTTTGTGCGATAGGGTTATTGTATTACTGCTTGGTGATCATTTAGCCGGTCATTTGGCTCGATCAGATCGACTGGGCTAGATGCAATCACCCATAAAGGAGGTGTTGGTCGCTTGTTCAGAGAAACTACCAATATAAGAATAGTTTATGCTTTGTTCTTTCGATGAGTTTTACAGACTGAACTTTTCTCAAAAGGTTTAGCTCACTGAAATTCAGAGGTTGCCATTTTTAGTTGCACATATCCTCTGACAGCCTGACTTCTAAAGGCAGAGGTCGACGTTGTATTAACAAAATAATGATTTCTGACGTATTCTGGAGGAAAGAATAGGGTAAGTGACGCGTTCGTTGAGTGTGAAATTTGATCCTGACAGAGCAGGTGACCAAACATTCTAGGTTATATGCCCTGATCTGTACTGAATAGTACAGTACAATGCAAGGCACTGGCTCATTGGCCAGCCTGAGCTTGCTAGTGTGCTTTCCTAAGCGAGTGATGAGAGCCATCAAGAGTGCCTGGAATCTGTTAGGCACGAATGCGGTGCGCCTGCGCTTTAGAACATTCCACCTTGTTGCCTCATCACATATGCATGTGTGGATCTGACTGAAGAACTAGAGAACTCGGCCAACTTTTTTGACGCGTGACTTAGAGATCTTGGGGCATGTTGATACGGAAATTGACAGCCCATGATTCATTCATGGCTAGGAATTTCGAAGCCAATATATATAGTATATCGTTTTTCTTTTCTGTGATGACTATTTGTCGAGCTTGAACTTGAAATTCTGATACATCTACAGATGATGGTTGCAACTCGATCTAACAACCGCATTATTGAGCATTGCTTAGGTGTACTGTGATGTCGGTCTTTAGATGGTTGATGATAGGTTTTCAGCTGTGTAAAATTATGGATCGAACATCTACGTAAATTGACTTCCTTTAAAAAAGAGTTGAATTTGATGCTTCTTTGTGAGATGTGGTTGTTAGCTTGAAAGGGATTTGATTTGACATCATGAATGTCTTTTGTTCTCTTGAACAATTTTATAGTGAAAATGTACCTTTCATTCATGCATGAAAACTTGAAACAGCGACCTTCAAAAAAAAAACTTGAAACAGCCACTTTCTACACGTATGCTAGTAGTATGCTACTACAGAAAAGCTGAAGATTGTAGGCTCTCCGGTTTCCCACTGGAAAATAAGGAACATGCCATCATAAATGGAAATTGTTCATAGCTCAGTTAGTTTTCATGCTACTGTTCTTCTACTCGATAAAGTATAAACTTGCTAGTAGTACAAAATCATGCTACTGTTCTACTAGCAACTTACTCGATAAAGTATGACCTTGATCTCTGGCTGGAGAGCCTTCTTGCATCTGCATATGCGTATATATAATGGGCAGTCCCTAGCTTCATCACGACGCAGCGAAATAGGCCTTCTTCACAAGTGCTTCTGCTAACAGGCATCGTCGCATCGCTGTGTAGGTTTTGTCTCTGACAATCCTTAGCTGCATATATGTTTACACTTTATACACCATGATGGAGTAACAATCAAAAGTTGGCTTCCTAAGAAACAACTCATCAGTTATTTGCTGAGACCAGAGTGCTTGTTTTAGTATCGTACGTCCATGCGTGTGTTCCTTCATCTGATCATCTCATTTTCAGATCTGGCTTTCGTTAGGTGCACCATGCATATGCTGGCGGATGCACGATGCGGGATAAGGGGGGGCTAAAACAATGGAGATGTTGATTTGCATGAAGATTTAATGGTGAAATCAAGCTTTTGCTACAGTAATTAGGCTTGAAATCAAGACATTAGGGGGGGCTGGAGCCCCCCCAGCCCCCCCTTTCGATCCGCCACTGCATATGCATGCAGCTGATGTTGTCTGTTCTTTCGTGAAAGTATTGGATTTTTTCCATCTGAAACTTGAAGAATTGATGAACATATAGCTTGTATTCCATGTACTGCCCAGTGTATTGACGATATCTTCTTGTGTTAACATGCTGCCAATGTGATTCCTTTTGTGATTTCCTACTTCTCATCATAGATATTCCTGAAACCAGCCGTCCATCCCACTGGGAGCACCGCAGATGCCGCGAACGGTGTCTGATGGGGGAGAAGACGATCACGGCGCCGACGTTGCTAGCCGGACGTCATCACACCTCCGCATGGAGCACGGGCATGGGTATAAGGTCGGCGTCCCGCCGAAGAAGAACTTCTTCACCGAGTTCTCTGACGCGGTGAAGGAGACGTTCTTCGCTGACGACCCACTGCGGCAGTACAAAGACCAGCCCAAGTCCAAAAAGATCTGGCTCGGCCTGCAGCACATCTTCCCGGTGCTTGACTGGAGCAGACACTACTCCCTCGGCAAGTTCAAGGGTGACTTCATCGCCGGGCTCACCATTGCCAGCCTCTGCATACCCCAGGTCAGTTGACTTATATACCTCGTGTCAGCAGCAGCACGGTTCATGCACTGACGCTATCGGATACAATCTGTGGCCTAATAGAGGGCACTAAATGACGGCGCAAGGTGAGACTCGGTACATGATCTTGTCGAAGATATCGAATGATGGGAGGAGGTCAAAGCGTTTGGCTGTTGTTCACCATGGGAAGCCGAAGCTACTTTTTGCTGCTTGTGGTCAGTTCGGCACTGAGGACACGCGGTGGGCGTCGTTGGCATTTGTGTTACCTCTGTGTGTTAGTCGTCAGGGCTATGATGTTCTGGTGTTGTGGGTATTTTCTGTGTTTTAATCGACTTGTTTGGGACTTAAAGGCTTTGTTGTTGTTGTTGTTGTATGTAAGGTTTTCAGGCCTGGTTTCCCTTATAAACTAGGCCAATTCTATTATTCTTAATTAAAAGGCAGAGCTCCTGCTATTACTTAAAAAAAACAATCTGTGGCCTAACAAAACCGTGCGTTCAACCACAGGACATCGGTTATTCTAAGCTTGCTAACTTGCCAGCAGAGGTTGGATTATGTAAGTGCACTCATTCACATATGCATCTCTTCGTTTTAATTGAGATCACTTTCAACTATGCTGATCAGAGATATGGTCGCCATTTTTACAGACACTAGCTTCGTGCCGCCTCTGATATACGCGGTGATGGGCAGCTCCAGGGATATAGCCATCGGTCCAGTGGCCGTGGTGTCGCTGTTGCTCGGTACTCTCCTTCAGAATGAGATTGACCCCAAGACACACCCGCTTGAGTACAGGCGGCTAGCGTTCACTGCGACCTTTTTCGCAGGGGTCACTCAGGCAGCGCTCGGATTCTTCAGGTGAGCGGCCCTAGTGATTGTTAACCTGTCAGTTCGTAGCTGCTTTGGCATGAGCATCTCATCTAGTCTAAAACTCAACTCTGCCACAGGCTAGGGTTTATCATAGAGTTCTTGTCTCATGCTGCCATTGTCGGATTCATGGCCGGTGCTGCCATCACCATTGCTCTTCAGCAGCTGAAAGGATTCCTTGGAATTGCAAACTTCACCAAGAAATCTGATATTGTATCTGTCATGAAATCAGTTTGGGGAAATGTTCACCATGGGGTAAGACACTGAACCATGTGGATCTTTTTACCTGCCTGATGAAAACCACGATCGTTGAGACTTCGAGTGTTTGACGCAATATATGTGTGTGCTATTTATTGCAGTGGAATTGGCAGACAATACTGATAGGAGCGTCCTTCCTGGCATTCCTTCTGGTTGCCAAGTACATTGTAAGACAATACATTACATGCTCCAAAATGGCAAGAACTCTTCTTGGTTTTCTTTTGACTATATTTGATCACGCCATTTCTTTGAATAATTCAGGGAAAAAAGAATAAAAAGCTCTTCTGGGTGTCTGCAATCGCACCTCTCACTTCGGTGATCATATCCACATTTTTTGTGTACATCACTCATGCAGATAAGCATGGTGTTGCAATTGTAAGTCATACTTGACTGTTCTTGATGTTAGCCATCGTAAAAATATGCAAGTGCGTCTTATTAGTTGAAGCTAACAATAAAGATCATCACTGCATAACTGCAGGTCAAGAACATAAGGAAAGGCATCAACCCACCTTCATCTAGTCTCATATACTTCACTGGCCCATACTTGGCAACAGGATTCAGAATTGGGGTAGTAGCTGGAATGATAGGCCTAACGGTGAGACAAACCCTTTGATAAGGAAACAGACTTCTTAAGCTTTGATGTTCAAAATTATGATAACGTGGAAAATTTTTCTACGACAAAAAAATGTGCTAATTAATCAACTGATGCAAACTTATCAGGAAGCAATTGCAATTGGAAGAACATTTGCTGCCCTCAAGGATTACCAGATAGATGGGAATAAAGAAATGGTGGCTCTAGGAACCATGAACATTGTTGGTTCATTGACTTCTTGCTACATAGCCACAGGTAACAATTAATTCAGGAAAAAAAACAATTCATAGCCACAAGTAACAATTATTCTGATAGAAGTCATTCATTGTAGGTTCTTTCTCACGGTCAGCAGTTAATTACATGGCTGGCTGCAAAACAGCAGTGTCAAATGTTGTTATGTCAACTGTCGTAATGCTTACATTGCTGTTGATCACCCCATTGTTCAAGTACACTCCAAATGCCATCCTTTCCTCAATCATCATATCAGCAGTGCTTGGTTTAATTGACTATGAGTCGGCTTACCTTATCTGGAAAGTTGACAAACTGGACTTTCTAGCATGCATGGGAGCATTCTTTGGAGTCATATTTTCATCAGTGGAGTATGGCTTGCTCATTGCGGTGTGAATCACAACTATTTCGTTTATGCTACCAACAATTGAGTTCTTATATAGTAGACAAAGAGCTGATGACTGTAAAACCTTTTGTGAATAGGTTTCGATATCTCTTGCTAAAATTCTTCTCCAAGTAACACGGCCAAGAACAGTTTTACTTGGAAACCTTCCACGAACAACTATATACAGGAATGTAGAACAATATCCTGATGCTACCAAGGTTCCAGGGGTGCTAATTGTTAGAGTGGACTCAGCTATATACTTCACAAACTCCAACTATGTTAAAGAGAGGTAAAATGCTTGTATTCACCATGAGCTTCTGCCACAGGAATGATTACTACTATAGGGTTTCATAGTAGCATATTTGGCTTTCTTTTTGTTATTACCATGGATACAGACTTTTTTGACAAAAAAGAGGTGAACCATGCTATACTTTAATAGTTCAAGCAGAATGTACAAGCATTAAAAAGAAAGCATAAGATGCTAGTGCTTAGAAGAATATTTCACATAAACCTTTTATATATCTATACTGCAGATTAGGATTTGGCCTGCAGGGCAGATGTAGCTAAGTGTTTTATGGATCTGTGAATCATACTTTGAAATTTTGATATATAATTTGATGGATGTGATAACTAGCATTCTTTTTATATCTATTCGAATTGACTCATCCATAGTTTGGAGGGTAACCTCAATGCAAAGTCTTTTATCTGATCAGCAAAGTCTTTTATCTGATCAGAAAAAGAAAGTCAATAGTTCCTTGAAAGTGCAAGGCTACATCAGATGCTCTTCTAAGATTGGCTACATGTGCAAATACGATATGTGATTAGTATTCTAGTGGCATGAGATTGCATTAGATGCATTATTGAGTCATGTTCAGTATTCTAATAGAGAATGTTACAATTTAAAATCAGCTAAAGAGGAAAGCAGTGCTTAATTAGAATCTAATTTTCAGAATCCTGAGGTGGCTAAGAGATGAGGAGGAGCAACAACAGGACCAGAAGTTGCCAAAAACTGAGTTTCTAATTGTTGATCTGTCTCGTAAGTCACAAGAACATATCTGACTATATGCTATCTTTTTACTTAAGTTCCATATAGTGATTGAAGACATTGTTCCGACTCTCAACAGCTGTAATTGATATCGACACAAGCGGAATCCACGCTTTGGAGGAGTTGTTGAAAGTTCTTGAAAAACGCAAAATTCAGGTAAGACGCCAGATCTCATAACAAGCATTTACAACTACTAGCAGTCTGGTAGTGATACTGCTAACATAAAAATTGTCACTGAAGGACCCCTCACTAAGATCAAAATCCGTTCCTTTTACTTACAGCTGGTTCTTGCCAATCCTGGGCCAGCGGTGATCCAGAAGCTCCGCTCAGCTAAATTCACGGACATGATTGGTGAAGACAAGATATTCCTCACAGTCGGCGACGCCGTGAAGAAATTTGCCCCCAAGGTGGCGGATAATGTCTGAAGGAGTTTCATAGTCACGTACAGTATGAGTAAGGAGAAGTCTATCTATTCTTTGGCAAAGTCCAGTGGACACTGGACAGTGTGGATTTATAGAGCAGAAGCAGAACAGAACGGGAGTAAATAACATGGTTTGCAGAATGGTAGTAAATAAAGAAGATGCTCCGGAGTTGGAGTGCATCACGTTTGCGAAATGTGGTGGGATAGAAAGCAGATGGTGGCCTAGTTGTAGTTGGGCGTCTATGTCAGTCCTTGAGGTTGTGGTCTGTTCCGCGTTGGCAAGCACTTAGGTGATGGAGATCAAAGGTTTGATGGATCAGAAGATATGGATGCCTGATGATGATTAACATATCATCACTGATCGTGAAAGAAGAGTTACCTGTTTGGGATTTCAGGTGTCTGTATCTTACAGTAATTAGCCCCTTTCCTTGTAATTTCAGGTTTTATGATAAGGTTTTACATTTTTTTATGAAAGATAAGGTTTTACATTTGGCCTATATATGTATATTCTGTGATGCTGATGCATTCGTAAGTGTTCCCTGACCAAAAAAGAAGGGGTGCAAAAACGTGATTGTGAAGTGTGAGGAATTTGTTGAAGAGGGGCATTCTTCTTTGTTTTCTTCGTTCCTACTGGGCATGGGCATGCATGTGTAAGATACTTCGGGCCCGAGTTAACTTGTAATGAAGCAGAGAGACACGAGGCTCACCTGACCGACAGGAACCACCTAGCCTGGCCGAGATGCTGACCGCCAGTCGCCACAGCCGGCCGCCAGTGTAGGGCAGGAGGAAACCGCGCGGTTGCTTTTTTTTCGCGAGCGGGTTTATACCCGTGTTTCATTAAGAAGAAAAGAGTTTAACAACCCCGCGAGAGAGGCAACCTCCAACCAGCAGGGGACCTACACTACTGGATACAGCCGAGATATTACATGTTTACAAAGTGTTGCGACCAAAGCTCGGACAAAGCAAAAGGCAGGAACCCAGCGAGTGCCCAACCAAAGCCGCGCGGTTGCTCGCCCGCCGACGGGAACCGTAGGCCCGCATTCTCGGCTCTCGCGGTCTCGTCTCGCCAAGGCGCCCAGCCGGCGGGCGGCCGCCAATGATTTGGCCATGGCGGCCCGACGTGTGGGCCGACGCGGATAGTCGACATAGCCCAGAGGGTTTAGGTTAGCCGCGCGGGCCGTGGCCTTCTGGGCTTGGTCCAGCCGGAATTTGGGCGCAATGATCACTTTTCGTCTTCGTCCCACCCGCACCCGCCGCCGTCGGGCGCCTCGTACGCAATCCCCACCGGGCACCTCGCGCCTAACACAGAATCCATCCCCCTCACCTCACCTCCGCGGCTCCGCCGCTCCGCCTCTCGCGATAGCCACCACAAGCCCAAAAAAATCCACGGAATAGTCGCAGCTACAGCCGGAAACCGCCCCGATCGCCTCCAGGATAACAGCGTGAGCCGGAAACTAGCGCAGCAGGTGCGGCGGTGCGTCACCATTGCTGGCCGCTTCAAGCCCTTGCAGCCCGCCTCCCTTGGAGTGTCCCTACCGGCACGCGGACCGCGCCTCCGGATTCCTTCGCTTCGTCTCGTGGAGGCATTCCCACGAACACCTGCGTGGCATGTCCGCCGCGCTCCTGCACGCGCCGTCTCGAGCGTCCCACACCTACGCCACCGCAGGACGCACCTGAAATCCACTTGATCAAGTCCTGCGATAGCAAGCTGGGTAAGGTGCAACCACGAATAAGGTGAATTCCATGCATGTGCTCAGCCAATGAGAACTAGAGATTGGTGTTTCTGCGTGTACCTCGATGTTGATACATCTGGGCAAGGCTTCGAGTGGCCAGCACTCAACTCTGCCATGGACTGGTGCGATCAGATGCTGGGCGATGGTGTCCGGCCAAAATTTCAGTTATCTACATTCTACAATGCCGGCTGTCAGTGGTCAGTGCATCGTACAAGGATGCGGATATGTTGAGCCAATCATGAAGAAGGTTTTCAATTGAGTGACACCCAGCGCATTCATCTATACAGTGACTTGGATTCAGCATCTGCGGTATCCTGTTGAATCATGGATTAATGGTTAATGGTAGGGGATGGGGTTGTTTATGAGCCCAATAGCAATGTGCTCGGTTCTAATCAATGGATTATGCCGTAAGTGGGAGGTTGAGGCATTGGAAGATTTAATTATACAGATGAAAGGTCACATTGATCTGACAGAAGTGTATCCATATACGGATGTACTGCCAGTCTGTACTCTGTCACAATGGCTGCACTACGGGATTCCTGGCTTCTGAGCAAATATATACAACATGCACTTCTTGTTTGTTCCGAATTTGTGTTTCGGGGATGCTCTAGGTTGGTGTTGGACTGTTCCACAGGATGGCAAGAGATGGCCTGCTCATTAATACATTTACATGCAATGCCTCAGCAAATGATCGAGAACGGTATAGTTGAATCTGCATTTGTTTATGGTATCAAGATGAAATGGGGATATTGGTATGTTTCACTGAACCGTAGGATACAGTATGAGATAATCAAGGACTTTGCATTATTGGTGAGGACAGGAAGGCACTGTTAATGATTAATGTGTTGAAGCAGGACTTTTCAGCCATCCACGTGACATAAAACACCCTCATTGAAATTACTGTGGCTCAGCAGGCACTACTAGTGCTCTGCATTCTGGAGTATATAAAAGGCTCTGAAACTGTGAATCTGACTTGATTTTTCTTTCTCGAATATTCACCATGTTCCATGCTTGATCATCGGTTATATCTAAACAAAGGTACCTAGCTCTGTCTTTCAACTTATTTTCAGATATCAGCAAGGTGTCAAGGTGTTTTGATAAACCACATTGATCATTCCAATCGTTGTTTTTCTTAGTTAAGTGCTACCAGAACTTATTAATAATATGGCATTTTCAGCAATTGTGAATCTGTGAATACTACTGAATACTGGTGCTTTGAGATACCAAAGTGAATGAAGGATTATAGTGCCAATTCCTCCTAGGTTGGTTTTGTTTTCATGAATGATTATGGTGCCTCCATTTTTTGCAGCTAGTTGTGTTATTATGTTCGCTGGTTCTCTTAGAGTGGTTGATAGTCGTTCGGTCCCGAATTGTTTGTATGTAATTGCTTAATTGTAAACTTTGTTTGATCCCTGTGAGACTAGTTTTGCAGGGATCGTGTTGGTCTTGGTAAGCCTTGGCTTACTAAGTCCATGTGTGTTATAACGCTCTTTTCCTCTTAATATGGAAAATGCACTTAGACACGGTCATGAAAAAAAAGATTATAGTTTACCTAATGGCTAGGGATGAAAACGGTACGGATATTTTCCGACCGTATTCGAAACCGAATCCGTTTAGAGGGGTTGAGATCTGTCCGTATCCAAGTCCGGATATCCAACATCCGATACCGTATCCGTATCCGAATACTCAAATCGCATATTTATGATGTCGATATCCAATCGTATCCTATCCAACATAGTTGACACTATCCGTATTCGAATCGGAATCCGGACAGAAATATGAAAACAAATGTAATATCGGTGATATCCGTCCGTATCCGATCCGTTTTCATCCCTACTAATGGCTGATCTTATACTGAACTAATCTTAGCTTTCTCGAGATAGCTAACTGGGTAAACGGAGGCACCTATACCTGTTCACTTTTACTTGCCTTTTAGCATATCATTGTCTTTAATGAACTTCAGTCGTCATATCATTTGCTTTCTTAGGGCCCTGTTTGACACAAGGGGCTAACAGTTAGCATCTATTTTGTATGCCAAAGAAAACATGTGCTAATTTTTGGCTAATAAGAGCTAATAGAGCTAATTGGTGGTTAAGACCAATAGTCCTTATTAGCCCATGTTTGACCTATTATCATAAGATGGGCTAATTTTTGTCTTGGGATCCAAACAGTTACTCCCTCGGCCACGGAAAACAAGGCATACGTGTATTTCAAAATTTAAATTTTGTTATCTTTGAACAACAATTAGCCTAATTATATAAAAAGTCTATAGTACAAAAGCGGTTACATTACATTTCATATTTAGAAATAATTTTCTAATATTCAAACTTTTTTATCATATATTACAAGAGAAATTAGCGGTCAAAGTATGATCTTGAAACCACACCAAGTCAAATCACGGCTTCTATTTTAAGACGGAGAGAGAGTATATTTTAAGAAGGTTAATAAAATATGTAATAAAATCTGCTATGACAGATATAAATGCATGCTTTCATGCATATTTGTGGCATAATTTTTACAAAGTTGACTGCATGCATGCGTTCTTGGAAAGGGGGCAGACAAGGAAGAGGAATAATTTGAACCAGATTTTGGGGCGGGGGGGGGGGGGGGGGGACTATGCCTTGGAACTTCCCGTATGCTTTGTGAGGAGGCTTAAATGAAACAGCTTTTTAAGCTAAGAGAGAAAGGGTTTCGATATTCTATCACTTAGTTTTCTTTTAATAAATGCTGCCACTAGCGGCTATTGCCCCTAAAGGCACACGACGCATAGTGCTGTTGTGGAGCCTAGCTGTCAATTGCGTTTTCGTTCGGTCAATCAAGTCTGCAAAGGGACACGAGAAAAGATGAAGAGAGCTAGTACTTGATTTGAGGACTCTACGCTCTCAAATAATGGTCGTACCTAAGATGCATCTACTTGCATTGCTTTGTTAAATTGTTGATGAACTTTGTGGTACCGTACATGTGGCAGCTTGCAGTGGGCACACAATATCAAATACGTGGCCAGTAGAACCGGCCGCTCATGCACTATCCGTGACCTTTCTTTCCTGATCTCGTTGCATTAAACCTTTGATCTTTTTCATTGTTCAGCACGTACTATTTCTGATGTGGGCACACCCTATTAAATAGAGTGGACAGCGCCGAACTGGTGACTCACGTACTGTCCGTGATCTACTACTTCAGTTTCTGATGAAGAGGCAGTACATTCTTAAAGTGGCATGTCAGTTCTAGTAAGCCCATGTGATGTTTCCTCTTGGCATGGATGTAATTAACTAGTTAAGCATGCGTCTAAGAATATTTTAAGCTAGAACTTGTTTGCCTAATTACATGATTATTACATTTGGAATTACAATTATATTTAATCACTGCAGCACAATGCTATCTTGTATGATTGAAAAAATTGCAATAATCATGTTCCCATCAAAATATGCAACTGCAAAGGCTTCTACTACAGTACTTTTTCGTGTTTGACTGATCAGATTTTAGTATTCCACATCTTGTTAGCATTATTGTCGAAATGTATAGTATAGCCTTCAAAGTAGTGGATGTGCCTTCGATGTTATTTTCACTTTTGCTCACTGTACTTATTAGTATACCACGCACTACCAATATCCTTTTCCATACTTCGTGTATGTCTGTTAATTAACTAAGTGCTATAAATACCGTTCAGATATGATGCAGATATATATCTAGGAAGCCTCATATATAGTAAAATACCCAAGAAGTTACAAGGCCGACAGAAGTACTGCAAATAAGACTGGAACTGACAACCATACAAAATAACGAAAGAACAGCAAGGCCATACGTGCTTATAGCAGATTACAGATGAAGCGAGGTATCGACATCTACATCAGCCCTATAGCCTGAATTCTGCATTCCTCCCCATGAGCTCGCCGGTGGTGGCGACGTCTGGACACCGTTGGCACCAAGCCCATGGTACGCGGTTCCGCGCAGCGGCCTAGACGGCCGGATCAAGTCCGGGTGCAAGAACCACCTCGGATGCTCATTGCTGTTGGCGGCTTGGAGACCAAGGCTGAGAGCCGACGACAGGGACGACGACGAACTGGTGCGGTCGGTATCAGTAGTGTGCACCCTCTGCAACGCCCTTCCTTCTCTCATCTCCTTCACCTTCTGCAGGTTTCTGAACCTCTCTTGGAGGAGAGCTATGGAAGACGTGTGGATGATGGAAGGGGAGGCCTCGCTGCTGCCGTGCCTTCTCATTGGAGAAGGGAGAGAGGTTAGCAAGTGTTTGGTGCAAGGCACTACTAGCAGGAGCTAGCTATTAGCAGCTTCTACACTTGCTTGTTGGGTAGACTGATGTGAAGGGCTGGGGTTGTATGTTGGTGTATCGATCTATCTGTTTGGAGCTAGCAAGCAGGTAACCGCGAAGGACTGATCGAGGTGCGTGGCTGATCTGAGGTGAGATGGGGGTATATATAAGGGGGAAGGGCGTGGTGTCCTCTTGTAGCACTTACGCACTCACACACTGATTGCATGTGTTTCTGTGCCAACTCCAATGGATCCAATCCAGGCCACTTTATTGGCATAGCAATTTGCAGTGGAGAAGGAAAGGGAATCAGGGTGAGGCATGGAAAGTCCAAGCGGGAAATGGCCTCGCGGGGTAGGGTGGAGGGGAGTGGTGCAGTGTAGTAGGGGGTTTGGTGATTGGATGTGAAGGCTGATGCGCCACTTTTAAAAGGTGGCTGCGTAAGGGCGGGGAGGTAGTACAATCCAGCGTGGAGGCTAGCGCTTGGCGTGAGATCGTGGATGGGAATATGGCCATATAGGATTTTGCGATGGTCTTTGTCATCTAACTCTTGCCATGGAAGCCAGTGGGGGCCTTGAAACCTTTTCTTTTTCAAGGGGTTGCTGGCTCTCCTTGTCCGAGCCCTCCTTGTTCCTCAATGTTTACCCTCGCCTTGTTTGATGTCATGGATTGGGACAGGAGCACCCCCAAGGCGGTGAACCGTTCCAACTCCGGTTCTTTGTTTAACCCCGGGGGGGTTTGGTGGAGAGTCACTTTGATGCTTTCTGTTGTTTGGTTGCAGGGGTTCTAGTGTCCGGGTGAAGCGTGGGTTAGTGCTTCAACCAATCGACCAGCCAGATGAAGCGTTAAGATTGGCTTAAACAAACATTACCGCCTCTGAATCATGGATTCTGTTTTTTACTCGGAACAGTTGGACGACTGTACTGTTGGAGCAAGTTGAGGCTTTTTCGGTGAGTAGGTTTAACACTTTAACCTGATTATATATATTCTATATAAATGGTACGGTGTTTTAAAAATGAGGTCAAGTATGCAAGAGTCGTAGGCCCAAATCATCATATGTTATGCCAGACAGCCAGAGGGGAAAAAAACAAACACTACAGACTCTATGCATGATCTCTGCCCAGTGCTATCTGTAAGCATATCACGGTTTCCTATTGCAAAACTAGCTGGTTTAACTTTACCAGAGCACTAATAACCTGTGCTACGTGCCCTCTGGCCGTGTGGGCGCGGGCGTACATGTGTGTGCATGTGTGGATGTTAGGCAGCTTGCTCCTTTTCGTTGTCAAATGAAGGTTTGCGTCACTGTTTGTCAGAAAGGGACGTGTCATGTCATAACTTGCTGATCCATGCATCTCAATTATATATCTTGTCGTGGCTGCTGGTGGCTCCATGCATCGTCGTCCATCGGTATTCCTTTTTATTTGTATAACCACACAAAATACAATTGTCAAGGTCGTAGTCGATGACTGAGTTGATTATATTGACTGATCGAATCCCACGCAGGGGCTCCAAATCCAATCATATAATTTATATATACATGTGGCTGGTGGATCAGTTCAGTCGCTTCACTAGCTTGTGTACCTAGCTAGCTAGCTAGCTTAAGCTTAATAGCTAGGTACTACTAGGTAATAGAGGCAGGATTAATCAGATTTGGTATTGCATTTGATCCATAGTCAGATCAAGCTAGCTAGCGCAAACGATTCTGTGTGCATGCTGGTCACTGTGTTGATGGCCTGGGTGCCCCTGCCCTGCTTGTTTGGTGGTTGCGTTGCGTGCGTAGCATGTGTTGCACACAGCAGACCCAAGGCGATCGGGTTTAATAAGTCCTGAATCCTGATGATAAGATGCTCATCAGGTCGTTGGTTTCGTCGACGTTATCATTGATCGTACCACCCTGGTTGATTGATTGAAACGAAACTACCTGAGCCCTTGTTTAGTTCGTGAAATTTAGAATTTGGGGCTACTGTAGCACATTCGTTTTTATTTGGCAAATAGTGTCCAAACATTGACTAATTAGGCTTAAAACGTTCGTCTCGCAATTTCCCACCAAACTGTGCAATTAGTTTTTCTTTTCGTCTACATTTAATGCTCCGTGCACGGGCCGCAAACATTCGATGTGACAGGTACTGTAGCAACTTTTTGGACTTTAGGGTCCAACTAAACAAGGGCTGAAACAACAAGACTAGCTGTACTGTGGGGGGGGGGGGGGGGTGATGATGAAATTCTCGGATGAAATAATGCGTCATTTCTGATGGCACCGTACGAATATTACAAAGAAACAGCCGATTGGGTATATGTATATGTATATGGGTGCGTCACTCCTTTGCTGTTACTCTTATAAGTTATATAGGATCCCATGCATTGTTGAAGTTTCCTTACACGTCAGTTTTAATTTACTTGAGGGTAATGAGAAGGTTAAACCAAACGACGATACGGATGAGATGATGATCGGTGATGCGTAACAGTACCACTGCGCTTATCATGCTGTTGCCCTGTGTCCAACACAGGCCCACTCACTTCGTTCACAGACTCTAGCTCGTCGACGCACGCAGAGCAAGGGTGTCCCCGCCTGTGTCACCTGACACCTACTAACCTTCACGGCCCTATGCTGCCTATGCCCACTAATCCCTCTCGGAGACAACCAGGCATGGTTTAGATTGCAAGTTTTTTCACTCTCTCTCCATCACATCAAATCTTTAGATATATGTATGGAGTATTAAATGTAGATAAAAAAATAACTAATTACACAGTTTGATGGTAAATTACGAGACGAATCTTTTGAGTCTAATTAGGCCATGATTGGACAATAATTGTTAAATACAAACAAAAGTGCTACAGTGCCAAATACTGATTCCTAACCTCAATCTAAACAAGTCCCCCAACCACACAAATTCTTTCCAAAATACTTCGCCTCACTATTGATAGAAATGCCCCGTGGCCTCGTTGCTTGCCTGGAGGAAAATCCCCTACCGACCTGCATTTCCATATCCAAGCACAGCGTGCTGTTGTTCCACAGAAAAAGGTGACGCTGATGAGGCAGCCATATATCAGCGAGCGCTCCCGGCCGAGCAGAGGCGCAGAGCATGGGATGGCACCGTCACTCAGGCATCACCCCCGTGGGCAGGGCAATCATGCGTGCATTCGGCAGCGACTAGCGAGTGTCCGGTGTCCCCTCCGATCCAACCCGCGCAGGCGCAGCGACGATGGATCTCTCCTCCTCCTCCTCCTTCCGGGGGCCGGGGCGCCGGGGAGATCGAGAGGACGGGCGGTACACGCTACACGCGCGCACGTACGCAGCTGCAGGGCGGGCGCGCGAGGCATGCAGGCAGCAGGGAGCGAGGGGACTCATCATGCGGTCTGGCGACGAAGCTAACGGCCCCGGGCCGGGGGTGCATCGATCGTTTGGACGGGAATGGCGTGCGCTGCGCTGAGACGCGAGAGCCGTGCTGCGCAACGACGGGTCGGTCGGGCACCCATCGGGGCGACGGCGACCCGCGCTGCACGCCTCCGGGGGGCCAGCTTTTGCGAGGCGTCGCCTTGCGCTTGGCGCGCAGCTGTTCCCTGCATATACGCACGCTCCGCGCCGAGGCTGACGGGTCCCGGGTGGCCATCCCTGGCGCGTAGCGCCTAGCGCGCGGGCGGGACGATGGGAGCCGGGAGGGCAGGGACCGTGGCAGAGTCTTTTTGCGTGTAAACAGCGACGCACCGTACATTGATCGCCCGGTGCGGTCTCCACTGGTCCACGCCACAGGACTCGCGCTTGGCATGGGCGTGTCCGGACCCCGGACGCGGTCTCCTCCTGCGTGCTACGATGGGGCTTTTGTATGGGCCATGGTAGGTCGAGGAGCGAGCGCTTCCGATCGTCCCTGACGAGTCCATCCATCTGCAATGGGCTCAGCTGCCAAACACACGCCACAAGTATTTCTGTTGCAGTATAGTATGCGTACTACTACAGTAGTATGCCGTGCGTCCTTTCTTGGCCAGAGTTTGCGCACGCCATGACTGACGAGTCAGCAGCATGGCCAGATAAATTAATTGGAATTTATCTATAACTAAGTTATACATAGTCCAATGAGTACGGAATTTTTACTATAGTTTAAGCATATAATAATTAACCTACCATAAAAATTTCACCACAATTGGACCATAGAAGCTGCAGCTATGAATTATTTTAATTAATTACAGACAAAATTCGATTTTCCAATTAATCTAAAGCTACAGCAAAAACTTTGTACTAAAACGTACTATATTATATGTTTACTGTGTAGATCTACTCATGTGGAGTCCAACAAAATTAGATTTTCCATTTTATGATTTTTCTGTGATTTACTATGATTTTTCAAAGATTCAACTGAAATAAGAAAAAGGCAAAACCCCTGCACTGTAGCAAACCCGTCGTTATTGCAGCAAACACGTCGTTACTGTAGCAGAACCGCCGCTGAAAACCGCCTGGGGGTAGAATAGATGGTTTTGGAAAGTTCAGGGGTAAATCAGACCGTTTCATAGTTGAGGGGTTATGTAGACCACCTTCCATAGTTGGGGGGTGGAGTAAACTTTTTCCTTTGGAAAATACTCTTGAAACATACGTGTATAATCCATTGCAATATGTGCAATATCCCAATCTACTTTTTCAGCAACTTGCAGCGTACCTCTAAAACATCTGTAATTTTTTAAATGTACACTTGTAACATGCATCGTATCTCGGTGCGGCCTCCTTCCACCGTCTGCATCGGGGCGCCGCAGCCATAGCAGGAGGCGAGGCCGGAGGGCTTCTGCGCCAGGGCCCAACGCTTCTCCTTGCGCAGCAGCCTCAGTAGCTGGCAGCCGAGGGAGCGGTCGCCACGCGTGGGCGCAGCGGTGCCCGCGCGGTTAGGCAAAGCGGGCCGCAGAGCAGAAGTAGCTGCAGGAAGCAGTGGGGTGCGCGGTGGAGCAGGGAAAGGAGCAGTGCGGAGTGACCGTTGACGGCGGAGCGGCTCGTAGAGCAGAGTAGAGCAGGTCTCTCCTCACCTTCTCCTTTCCTTATGCAAACGGCGCAACGGAAGAGACGCGGATGCCGTAACAAAAAAACCAGCGGGGCAGAGCAGAGGTTTATTGCCCTGGTATGCAGGGCCACGAAGGGGCGTCCGGACGGATACGTAGCATTTTCGTAATAAAATTCTTTTTTCCTAAAAAAAATCTCAGGACTAGTGCCAGCCCAAAAGAGAGAGAAAAGCAGCCCATCGGCAGGGGGTGGTCGGAGCGTGATCCACTCCGACCCCACCTCAGCGCTGCAATCGACTCGGGCTAGACTAGACTCCGCTAGCTATACCGGGCCGTGCAGAATTCGTTTGGGCCTCTATCCATCACGACTAGCGACGCCCACCCGCCCCCCTGTGTACCAGGCCCTTTGAGAAACCCTTCTTCCGGCCTGGGCCGCACTGGCGCGCCTTGCGAAAGCCACATCATGCACCCGAGCGAGCTTCACGCAGAGAGCCCTCTTTCCCTCCCGCGTCCCGCGACTCCCGCAACAAGAAAGACCCGGCGCCTCGTCCGCTGCCCTACCGATCGAAACCAGCAGCGCTCGCCCCCACTTCCCTCCGTGCGAAACGGGCAGACAGACCCAGCCGTGGCCGTGGATGGAACGCAGCCGGCATGGTTGGCTTGATCGAGGGCCGAGGCAGCGGAAACTGCAGGGAGCAACGGTCTAGCTGCGTGAGGAAACTGCTCATGCATCTTGGCTGAAAACGCGATGGGATCGCGCCGGACCGGACTCGCTCATTCAAGGCATCCTGTTTGCCTGCCCTGTTCACGGTAGGTACCAGTGGGGCCGGTGCACCACCCCCGTTGCTGTTTTGGCCATCTCTTCCAAGCAGGCGCAGGCGCCCTGGCCTGCATCTACTTGTTCTTGCGCGTCCTTAATGGCTTAATGGAGACGTCGATGCTGATCGCCTGGCGTACCCGTGTTAGAAAAGGATCCTGGCCGGATCAGTCAAGCGAGCACAGTGGCGCGAACGACCATCGTACGTCCTGTACTGTACTCCGCTGCCCGTGACAGGTACGCGCATCGGCTTCGTTCGCTTGTCAGATCAGGCATGCCCGAAATGTTGGACGCGTGCACTGCACATCTCGAAAAAAACCATGTATATATATGACGCCTCTAGTATAGAAAGCTCCACTGCGGCAAGCTGAAACCCCTTTATCTGTTTCGGTCACCATTAGTGTGGTTTGGAACAGCGGTTGCGTCGCCCTGTACCGCCGCTAATTGCCGAGTGGTGATGGGCGGCGGGCATTCATATCCGCCACGAATTAGGGTCAGGGCGGGGGTGGTCCCTTGGATGATCACTAGTTCTCTGGGCGGCGTCAACCGTGAAACCGGGCGATATATGCGTGTACGAATGTATCAGCATCGCCTGTCATGTACACGGTTCAACCCATCCGCCAACTACCATCCTGTTTCACTTAGCTTATAAGCCATATTTTTTTCAGCCTTTCTCTCATAACAAATCAACCAACAATACTTTCAAATATGTCTTATCAGGCAAACGAACATGCATAAGTTCTCTGGATCTCTCACGACAGCGTCGTCGACAGGCAGGCTTCCTTGTTACTCCGCGTAGCGACAGCAGTGGAACGGAGTCTAATAACGTCCTAATCAAGTCAAAGGAATTCTGTTATGAAAGAAGTTTAAACACATTAGTACTGTAGAAGATTGTTAAGTTCCTAACCTAGCTCCATATGCATGCATACAGAAGAAAAACGAAAGGAAAACAGCACTGCTATGTACAAGTAGAAAGCGTGGCACTGACTTTCCGCTGGGAGCTTTAGAGAAGTGGACAAACACCATAATAACGCCATTCAAAACGTATGGTCCTATGCGTGATTAAATCTAGGATCTTGACATCAGCATGTTGGTGGAAGGGTTGAGCTCTTCATTGCATCTAGACAAACCCGGGCATTTGGCAACGCCGCCCACAGGATCACATTTCGCACGCGTGTGATACTACAAAGTATCTCACTCCCACGGTGCCCAGCTACTGGCCCCGTTCGCCGGTACCAAACTGGGCTGAAATTGACTGAAAATACTGTTTTGATTGAATTGTTGTGAGAGAAAAATACTGTTCCGGTTAAAAAAATAAACCGAATAAATCGAATTTAGGGTAAGCCGGAACAGGACCACTGTATAATTGCCATCGTCTCATTACTGCTGTCCCCTGACGTACGACGAGCATTGTTCTCGCCCCTTCGCCGGTGAAAACGTCTCGGTTCATTACTCCCTGTCCCAGTGGCAGCCCTTGCTCACTCGTTCACATAACCTAGCTCCATACACCATAGTGTAGGTGGACAGGCAAGCACGCAGCGTGTCTCCACCGTGCAAAGTACTCCTACGGCGACATGGCCGCCGTCGCTTCGCTCTGCATGCCCACATCCGGCATAGATCAACCTGCCATTGGCGCTTCCATTTTCCCTTGCTGCAAGGTCACCAGAGACTACAATGCAACAAGGGGTTTGTGTTTTAGGGGTTGTTTGGTTCATGCAGGAACTGCTAAAATTCCTATCACATCAAACGTTTAGATACATGCATGGAGTATTGAATATAGACTAATTACGAAACTAATTGCATAATTTGCGACTAATTTACGAGACAAATCTTTTAAGCCTAATTAGTTCATAATTTGACAACGTGGTGCTACCGTAAACATGTGCTAATGACAGATTAATTAGGCTTAAAAAATTCGTCTCGGAAATTAGCCTCCATCTATATAATTGATTTTGTAATTAATCTATATTTAATGCTCTTTATTAGTATCTAAACATTCGATGTGGCATGAATTTTAGGAGCGAGTGAAGAACCAAACACCCTCTTAACCCTAGCCTGCAAGAGCGAGGTGGAAGGAGAAGATCAGTTGGTGGATATGATTAACTAACCAACAGCCTTTTCGTTTCGGCTGAATTAGCTTATAAGCCAGGACTGAAAGTACTGCTGTCTAGTTTGGTGTGAGAGAAAAACATTGTTTAAATTGTGGATTATAAGCTAGATATGAGCGAATAAGCCAAAACAAACCTGCTGCAGCTAGACATCACATGACATTTTAAAAAAAAAAGACATCACATGACATCAGTACAAGTGCTGTTTGAACTAGACTACTAGAGTGCCGTAACGCCCACCACCACGGCACCACGGCACCACCGACAGACGAACAACGCGCCCGAGATCTCGCCGGCCTCATCGCAGTCTGGAGAGCTAGGCAAGGGACGAAGGGATAGATAGATACGTGACATCAGGGAAACCAATGCGGCCCTGTTCGCTTCTACGATAAACCATATTTTTTAACTTGTTTTTAAAACTAAAATAGTATTTTTTTTCATAATAAATCAGTCGGAACAGTATTTTGATTTATTTTTTCAGCGAAACCAACGGGGCCTACCAGACTGGGCTGGGAAGTCAGCAGACTTCAAACCATGCGCCGTTGTGCAGGGCGGCTGCAGGTTTTATCGCCTCGCGACCTCTTGCCAACGCAATCTTTGGCGTGTTTCTCCACCTTCCGTTATCATCAGTTCGCCTGTTTGTGGTTACGCTACGCTGGTTACTGTTGCGCTTATAAACTGCTATCAGGATCCTTTTTTTATCCGAAGGCAAAAAGATTTTATTAAATTATTGGGAGCAAAGTTGTAATCCCGTTTTGTTTTGTGTTTGTTTTTTTTATCCTCGTCCGCCTTTCTAAAAAATTATTGGGACCATAACTGTATCCTTTTTATAATTAAGCCTCTAGATAATAAACAAAGATATACCATAGAAAATTTAGAGCCTTTAATGGCATAGGCATATTCTTTGATGGGAACATATAACTATCAATTTGTTGTTCGACACATCAGTCCGGTTCCCAATCACAAAGACTCAACCTTTGCATGCAATGCCACATCTCCTCTCACTTGTGGATTCAGGGGCCGGCGACCCTAGGCCTCCGCTGGACTCCACTGAATTTAATTAATGTGCAGCCCATATACAAAGAAGATTAGGTGTACTACATAGCCCACTAAACCGTCCGGACTCCTAAAAAGCTCTAGGTCCACTATTGTCTCCTCTTGTTATCAATTGTGCATTGCTCAGTGGCCCTCGCCAAGAAGGCTAATATATGTCAGCGAATCAAACAAAACAAGCAATGGATTAATCTAAGCAAAAACTCAAATCCTAACATGGGCGACGACTACTGAATGCATAGTCTAAAGGGCGACCAAGGACATCCCCCTCCCGACCCCGATGCATCCCTAATGGACTCCAACACGATACATGGCCCAGCGACTCAAAAGACGGTGGCGTAACATGTTACGATTCTGGAAGCTCACTTGTTTCAACAAAACTTGTTTTGACCCATGTATTTGTTCTGGTTTTGGATGCACCAGCAACAATGGAGGGAAAATCAATGATTAGAATCAAATTTTTACCATGGCTGCAACTCAAATCCACACATCCATAACGCAAGCACATCTCTTTTGATTTGCTCTAGCTTCTCCATGTTGAAAGCAGAAGTCTAGACAACTCCCCAGTTATTGCGAGATTAGAATCTAGTGAGCCGGTGACACGAGATGCAAAATGGAAAATACGATAAATGCCATCAATCACCTAAACCCTATGAAACCAAAATAATGTGAAAAGCACCATGTTGGATGCCTAGATGACCATTCACATCATAATCCTTTGCATGAAATAAGACCTAGCAAGGAATTGATACTACTACATAAACTTTTTTTTACAGACGTCTCCGTTCTGGATAGAGATTACTCTATTAAACCCGCCTCTAAATAGTTTTTGAACCAGCCCACCTCTAGAAATCAATCTTTAGAGGTGGCTGGACTTTTTAATCGTATCTAAAATACCCTCTATTTTTTAGAGGCGGTTAGGTTTTTCCCGCCGTCACTCGAAATGGAAGTATTTAAAAAATGATTTCTTGAGATGGTTGGCAATTTGGCCCGCCTCTAAAATAAGTGCAACACAATAAAGTTTATAACATTTCCAAATCAAGTTGGATGGAGACGAGCATTATATCAAAGTTATAGTGCTCGAAGAGATCTACAACTTTGTAATTGATGACTTCTTCATTGAAGTCATTTAAGGTCAAAAAAATTTGTATTAAGTTTATATAATTTAATTTTTTAATTTTTTAATGACCTCAAATGGAGAAATGACCTAAAAGAATTGTGTAGTTGTTTACACCAAAATTTGGAAGAAGATGTTGCAGGGACTCGAAAGCTCCCAAGATCATGTCACCAAGGAATCAATTACGTGCAGATCAGGACCAGCTGATTCAGATGCAGAAAATGGAATCGACTTTCCACAGATAGCGCCAGTGGATAACAACAAAGGCTACGTTCGGCGCCAGGACGAAGCATGCCGGACTCTACAAAAAGGGAAAGATTAGAGTCCAAGTTATCTTAAATTAGGAATGTTTTCTCTAGGGTAAAAAATTGTAATAAGTCGTGCTTAGGCAGGAGTCATACACAGGGCCTGGGTATAAACACCAAACCTCGGCTATTGTAAGGAATCAATCAATCCAAATACAAGTCAATTACTTTTTTCGGCTCCGGCCACTCCTTAGGAGTAGGAGTAGAGTAGATCTCGGCGAGTTCTTCAGCGAGTACGGCTGCATCGATCCGATCAACCTCCACTGCTTGTCTGTAAGTACCATCATGGTTTATACCTCTGTTCGTATGGCTGCATCAATCTTATTGCCATTGATTAATATCTGTTCGATTAATGATATTTACCCTGAATGATAATCGATTCTTCTTACACAACCCCATGAGCTGTAATTGATTTATTCTCATGAATATACTAGAATCGACTATTTAGTCTATCTCCTTTCATATCGGCTCTTATAGCCGTATATTCGGGACTGTTTGGCAACACCGACAAATTTTGCCCTTAATTACTGATGAACTTTCTCTCCTTATCAATTGCAGGGTCAAATTAACTGGCACGTCTCAGGAGGATCGCATAGGATCTACCACCCCTGTGCTGAAGCTAGGCAGATCTGCTCCATCGAGCGGACTCTTCTGGCTTGCTGCGTGTGTCCTCGGTACAGGGCGAAAATTCTGTGTCGACACACATTTCTGGCACACCCAATGGGACTCGAACCCATAATCGCCTGATGGCGGTTCACAACAACGATGACATCCTAATGCTACATTATGAAGATCTACCTAATGGGGATAAAGGTATCATCAGCAAAGCTATAGAAGAGTTTTAGAATAAATGTTTGTTGTCCTACACCAAAACACGTGACAACACAATTATTCAGAAATTTCCACTACCAAGAGTTCTGTTACACGGGCAGACGAACACAAATGAAGCTGAAGACAGGTGTTTCTTTAAAGAGGTTGTGGACAAATCTATTCGTGATGCCATGTCGAGCCATAACGAAGCTTTCATGGACGTATTCCATAACGTCTTGAAAGAGGCGATTCATGGATTTCCAGTTGGTCAAGGTGGACCGGCTTATTACAACATTCTAGATCTGTTGACCCAGGGGACCAATCAAGTCGGTACCAGCCATCAAGAAGCAACACCGGCTGGTAGTGGTGATGTCCAGACAGTTCAGGGTTTATCTGAATAAACTCAAGGAACTACTGCAAATCAAACATAGTACCATCCTAGACCACCAGTACAACATGTGCAACAGCCGACGGGGCAAAGTCGTAACCAGGTGATCAATTTTGGCACATCAGACCACATACCGTCGTCGGCTCAAAAAATAGCACCGTCAGTTCAAAGGATCCGTAGAGATATAGATCCTTATATCTATAATCAGAGACTTCATACAGCAAGCCAGCAAAGGACTTAGCAGATTGAGATTCCACAAGGGTATCACTATGGCACAGATTATAACACCCTCCACATGATGCCAAATCCAGAATATCAAGGCATGCAGAATTTCAATTCACAGATGGGTCAGCAGGTATAGAGGAATCCAAATCCGCAAGCTGATGAGTTATTACTGAGGGTGACTGAGATGATGAAGAATCAGTTCGGTCTGAAGCCAAAAGGGCTGACCTTTTCGTACAAACGCCCATATCCAGAATGATATGATTTGGTCGATTTTCCAATAAATTATAGGCTCCCAGAATTTGCTAAGTTCACTAGCCAAGACAGTACAAGCACGATAGAACATGTCAGTTGGTATCTTACACAATTGGGCGAAGCGTCAGTTGAAGATGCCCATCGAGTTCGTTTCTTCTCTCTGTCCTTATCAGGGCCAACGTTCACTTGGTTTTCATCATTGCCAGCCAATTCTATTACCAATTGGGCTGACCTAGAGAAGAAGTTTCATACATATTTTTATACTAGGGCTGGAGAAAAGAAGATTACTGATCTGACAACCATAAGATAGAAGACTAATGAATCGAGCACTGAATTTCTTCAGAGGTTTCGAGAGACCAGGAACTTATGCTTCTCCTTAAACTTGGCCGATGATCAACTTGCTGCTTTGGCTATTCAAGGAATGCTGCCGATGTGGAAAGAAAAGCTGCTAGGATAATAATTTAACAACTTGGGACAATTGGCTCAACGAGTAGCAGTGCTTAATAGCCAATTTCGAAGTATGCGTAGAGATATCTGGTTCTAGAAGAGTACCTCAGTAGCCGAAGCTTATGATTCATACTCAGTCAATGACGGCTATGAAGATGAAGAAGAAGAGGTTGCTGCAGCTGAATGGAATTAGGGCAAGAAGACAGTGATGGTGCCAAATCCTTAGGGAAGAGGAGTCAAAGAGAGCTATGACTTTGATGTCACCAAATGAGATAAACTCTTTGATTTCTTGCTAGAGAAAGGGCAGATCAAGTTGCCCGATGGTCATGTCATGTTGCTCCCTGATATGTTGAAGAATAAGAAGTTCTACAAGTTCTATAATGCTACTTCTCATTTTACTAATGAATGCAGAATCTTTAGGCAGCATATATAGAGAGCTATTCAGCAGGGGAGACTCAAATTTGATACGCCTTAGAAAATGAAAGTTGATGATAATCCTTTCCTAGTAGATCAAAACATGGTTGATGCTAGGCTATTCAAAGGAAAAAACTAAGGTCCTAACATCAACCAAATCAAAGAAGCTGGAACAGTCGATCCCAAGATGCAAATATCGGCTGACGAGTATAGAGAAATTAGGAGACGTCGTGCCGAGCAAAAGAGCCGATGCGAGTAGGGGAAGACATTAAGAGTAGAGACAATAAAGCCGTGGGTCACATCTCAGATTCTGTTGAATAAATGGCTATGGCAGAAGGAAAAGGATTATCAGAGTTGGTTAAAAGATCAAGCGTACCAGCATCAATTGAAGCAAGAAAGGTATGAAAGGGAACAAGCCAAATTACATTGGAGTTGTCCTTTCTTTAGACATTGCTAGAATAAAGGTTTGAAGTTGCCTACCAGATATGACTGTCTAGGATGCAGCAATCAATATCGGGAGTATAGGCAGTCTCAAATCAACCGTCGGTCTATCCATGCTCAAGATGCATATCATCATAATAACATGGATTGATGCTTAAAAATAAAAGTGTTCATGATCGGCTTGGAAAAAGAGTTGTTGATCAGGACTGGGCTGATCATGAAGAAGAAGGCACTGAAAGAAGATATGTGTAGCAGGAAAGCTAGTGATGCCCAGGAGGTTTAACAAGAAGCCAGAAGAGAAGGGTGCAATGCCTAAGGAATAGAGAGATGAAACAGGCTTAGGCATCCGGTAAGACTCAAGTGTGGCGTACCAAACAGATAGCTGATAGAATGCAACTATCGGCTAATATCCAAATGGCTTTTCTGTTGTCATCAGAGTTCAGAGCTCCGACAGATCAAGAAGTTTATTCAGATTTCGATGAATCAGAGTATGAGGAGATAGTTGCCAAGTTGATGGTTGTACAGCAACCAATATTTGATAAGCCAGTCAAACATCGACACTTAAAGGCGTTATATATGAAAGGTCTTGTCGATGGGAAGCCGATGAACAAGATGTTGGTGGATGGAGGTGCTTCTGTCAATCTTATGCCTTACACTACTTTTCATAAACTTGGCAAAGGATCAGAAGATCTGATAGAGACTAACATGATGCTTAAGGATTTTAGAGGTAATACGTCTAAGACCTGGGGGCAATAAACGTCGAGCTAACAATCGGAGGCAAGACTCTGCTCACTACATTCTTCGTCATCAATGGGAAAGGGTCTTATAGTTTGCTCCTCGGTCGTGATTGGATTCATGCAAATCGCTGCATACCATCAACCATGGATCAATGTTTGATTCAATAGCATGGGGATGACATCGAACTGGTTCACACTGATGAGTCCGTGAGTATAGCAACAGTCGATCCAGTCTTTTGGAAACTAGGAGACTTCGAATGTTTTTCTGGCAAGTCATGGAAAGACGGCTTCATTAAGATCAGCAATGAAAGCCAACAACTGATGCAAGTGATCGGCTCAGAAAGCTTGTTTTAGTAGAAAAATTGCAACGTCACATCAGCCATTGGATTAAAGGAAAATAAGCGTTGAGTCTTGGAGATGGATTTAGGTCAACGTATGTGAATGCTGAGTCAAAGTGTGAGTGTGATTCAGAGTTAATGGATTTCTTAAGAAGTTCTGTTTCACTTAATAGGATGCTTGACCTGGGTTCATTAATCATTCGACCTTTGATATAAAAAGTTCTATGGTATGTTATCCTGACACCCGGTCAAAATTTGATAGCCGATTCTTTGTCGGCTCTAATAGCCGGTACCAGGAGGGTATCGCCTCTAGTTCAAAAAATGAAAATCTTCAAAGACAATAAAAGCCGATATGATATGTATCGCCTATAGAGCAAAAAACACAAAAGCAATCATATACAAGGGCATTGCACGGCACATTCATGAAAGAGCAAGAGTCTTTGTTCATCAGATTACCCTAAGTACAAACTAATCAAAGACCTTGTTCACCACATCTTAAGCGGATGTGATGTCTACTATGGCCTCCGCTGCCATGGTGAATTCTTCGAGCAGGTCCTCGTGCTCCTTGGGGCCATTGCCCATAGGGAAACCAGTCTCCATGGCATGGAACTCGTACCTAGTTTGGACTTGTGTCGTGGTTAGCACCACCGCCGCACCATGACAGACACCATGAAGGGCGATCTCCCGAACGTGGACCGGGACATCCTAGAGATGAGCGGCGATAGAGGAACCCCGTGCATTGACGGCATCCACGGCCGCGTTCACCGCCAGTTGGAGAGACTCCAACTGCACCGTTAGGGCTGATAGTCACAAGAACAAAAGACTATCAAGATAAAGATAATGGAAATTAGAATGAAGCATTCCTAGAGTTTGTCTTACCCACCACCATGGCATCAGACTCGGCTAGCTATGCTCGGACGGCACTGGCCTCCTCCTCAGCCACGTGAAGGATGGCCTGAGAGACCTCGAGGCGAATCTCAAGTTGACTGTTCTTCCAAGTCACCTCAAAATAGCAATTCTGAGCCATTCTCCACTCATGAAGGTAGCACCAGGCGTCGTCACCATTATAGGAGTTGGAAGAATCCGATGACGATGCCGGCATAGAAGATGCGGCGTTAGATGGCCTATCGGCCCTAGGAAAAGGACGGAGACTGTCATTCACAACAAACCTGTAGGTAGGTCGGTGAGTCAGAACTGTTCATCATCATAAACAAGAAATGTCATCTCACCTCATACGTTGGAGATGCTGGTCCATCGGCATATTCTCCTCTAGGATTTCCTCCGCCGTGCGCTTGCCTCGGTTGTCTTCGCCAGCCATGAGGGATGATTAGATCCATGAAGGGGAGAAGGAAAACTGCTACAGGGTTTCGGTAGGCGGAGAAGAGCAAAGGAATAGTTGTGAGTGGAGATGTGTTCGAGGCTGAAACCACCGGCTGGTATTTGAGGACCTAAAGCGAAGAGGCGGATGCCTTGGGACATATAAAAGGCAACCGCAATTAATAGGAGGCAAAGCGCTACTTCACTAATGCTAATAGGAGTGCGGCATTTAGCAATTGAAGGCAGGAAATCGAAGGATTCTTTTAATAAAAGCTGTGTTTCTAGACTCGATTGGATTTTAAGTCTAGGATCGGTTGTATCAAATCGGCTCTTTAGCCAAAAAAGGAAGCGTAATTAAAGAACGGAGAGTACGATTGATTCTACACAAGACATGCGTTGACATGTAGATTTCAAGTCTAGAACAGCATGGATCACTCTCAATGTTCCTAGCCGAATGGCATCATCTCTCGCGATCTGTTTAATTTCTTCGGTTGATCTGGGGATGCTCTCAAAGATGTACTTATGACGGTCAATGGTAATGAGACTCTAGAGAAAGCTAGGGATGGATTACCCTTGATAGCCAAAAGCAAGATAGCCGACATGGTTACATAATCGAGAGAAGCCTTATCGGATCAAGCGTTGTGCGCCTGGTGATGTTTAAGCTTTGGAAACACTGAAAGGGGAAGAGGATTTGGCAGAGCAATCAAATGGGAAATATTTGAAGGAATATTACCCTAACGTTTGGATTAACACCTGACAACCAAGTTGCTCGGCTGCCAACTCTAATAGCCGATACCGGAAGGATATCGCTTCTAGTATGAAGATAAACCCAGAAGGGTAAAAGCCAGTACAATATGTATCGCCTGTAGGAGCAAGGTAAATACGAACATAGTGATGGATGAAGTGAGGATCATTGGAGATGAAGGAGTTGTTCATTGATATCACTTAGCATAAGCTACAGATCAGAAAATACTTTATTTACTTTGTCATCAGCCTAGGAGGTTAGAGCTATAGAGTTGGCAGCATCAAAGAAATCCTTAACCTGTCGCTCGTAATCCCTAGGGTATCTAGTAACTAGAGCTCCATGAGGAAGAAGACGAAGATCATGGCCAGAGTGAACTTGCGCAGGAGCCAATGCCATGGCAGCCCCATGACGAACGCCATGAAGAGCGACTTCTCTAACGTGGTTCGGGATGTCATGCAAATAAGCCACCGGAGCAGCACCCCTAGCATTGACAAATCCTACAGCATGGTCCACAGCCAAACAAAGGCTTTCCAGCTGAGCCGACAGATCTAGAGGATTTGAAGAAGAGGTGAGCAGGATTTCAAGGAATAAAAGTTGAGGAAGAAATAGAAAATAGTGGTAAATGTCTCACCAGCAATTGTGGCTTCGGCCTTGGCTAGCCTCTCCCATGTCGGGTTGGCCTCAGGGGGTGATCGACCTTGAACTATGGCCAGAGCCGATTCTGTAATAGAAAGACAGTCAACAAGTTTCTCGCCAGTCCAGTTAATAGAAGCGATTAGGTCATCGTTATCTCTCGACCTCCTCGGGTAACAGGGGAGCTGACGACAAATTGGTGCTGAAGATGACCCCAAAGGCTGAGTAGAGTCGGCCCTCTACTCTAGGACGATGGAAGCATCGCAAGTTGCACCCTTTTGGCGGTGGATGCGCTGGCGCGATGATGTAGATCCATCAAAGGCCTCCTCAGCGGACCTCTTGCTGTTCTCCATGATCTTAAACCTACAAAAGAACAGAAGCTATACTAAGGATGCGGAAAGTTTGAGGCGAAGCGGGCTGTTGTTCGATCCACGACCGTGGCCCATGTATATATAGCTCAAGAAGGCGAGAAGACTGGTTTCACCGAAGGTGTGAATTTGGAGTCAGAAACAGAGGTGGAACGACACTCCGGGAATTCAGGGGACGGATAACGAAGAGATAATAGATTCGAACTTATTGCATCCCCGAATTATGAAATGTCATGAAACAGATTCGAAAATTTTACATTTACCAGAAATCAACCTATCAAGGCTTCTTTGGATTGAAGGGAGTCCAGACCCCTACAAGGCCGAAGGTCATCGTGAAACGAATCAACATTGGCCCATTGATAAAATTGTGCCCGAGAAGAGAAAAATCGCCCGGTCAACATGTGCTCAGCCGATTCCTCGGTAAATTGAGAGACTATGGGAAAGAAGCCTGTGGCTTTCCCAGTGGATGTTTAGTGGAACAAACAAGGGAAAGGTGTCCACATATTTTAGCCCTTGCAAACACTAGAATAGCTCTGCGAGCATGGTGAAAAGACACAGGTGATGTCACAAGACGTCTTCTAGCCACAGTAGCTGATTCTCTTGCTCGATAAGGTGCTAAGACGGGAGACGCAATCGCCCTATACACAAGAATTCTTCTAACCGCTCAAGATCTTCATGGCAAGAGAATGGACCATGGAGGGTCCAGCGAAACTAGAGGCACTCGAGGGAGTAGATGGAAGCAAAACATGGCTGAATTGTTGAGCTGCTCTCGCCAGGGTCAGATGAGCTTTTTATAGCCGGCTTGGGAAGATGAATCCAAGTGCCCATGAAGCAGCGACACTCTTGTGAAAAGTTTTGAGGCATAGGCTCATGGGTGGATGTAGGCAACGACAAATAGTGGACCCTCGATCAAGGTTCTCTACCCGTGACTGTGGACCAATCAGGAATACATACATGATAATTTTGGAATAAAATTACTTTTATCCTAAAATTAGGGGGCATGTGTTTACACCAAAATTTAGAAAAAGACGTTGCAGGGACTCAAAAGCTCCCAAGATCAAGTCATCAGGGAATCAATTACGTGCAGATCAGGACCAGCTGATTCAGATATAGAAAATGGAATCAGCTTTCCACAGATAGCGCCAGCGGATAACAACAAAGGCTACATTCGGCGCTAGGACGAAGCATGCCAAACTCTACAAAAAGGGAAAGATTAGAGTCCAAGTTATCTTAAATTAGAAATATTTTCTCTAGGGTCAAAAATTATAATAAGTCATGCTTAGACAAGAGTCATGCACAGGGCCCGGGTATAAATACCAAACCCTGGCTATTGTAAGGAATTAATTAATCCAAATACAAGTCAATTACTTTTTTTTGGCTCTGACCACCCCTTAGGAGTAGGAGTAGAGTATATCTCGGTGAGTTCTTCAGTGGGTACGGCTGCATTGATTCGATCGATCTCCACTGCTTGTCTGTAAGTACTGTCATGGTTTATACCTCTGGTCGTATGGCTGCATCGATCCAGTCGACCCCCACTGTGGCTCTGGTATAAGCTAGTTATCGACTCTTGTTTAATTCAAGTATGGCCTGTGTGATTCTGTCTCACACCCCACTGCTTGAATTAGATCAAGGTCAAGTTATCGACTCTACCTTAGAATGGCAGTCTTTGGTAGATTCATTAAGTTACCGATATTGCTTATTGCTTTCATTATTTATCTAATTACAGCAATATCACTCTGCCCGATTGAGATTAATTTAGATCGGCCTTATATCTTATTTGACCCATCGTTTGCTAACCTAAAACTGATCCAATCTACACATTAAATGATGAGTTATGTCTTATCGGCTATTTTACATCAATCTTGATCGTGCATAACGTGCGGTTAAGGCATGTTGCGTCTTGAGTAGATCTATTGGCTAGAGAGAACCGTTCCATGGCCCGTTATCACGGCCTGTGTGATTCTGCCTCACACCCCACTATTAGCACCATGGAGTGGGGATCGATATTTAGTAGATCTATTCCTGGTAAGGCATGACTTTAACTGTGCGTTATGCCTGAATCGGTTATTTTAGCCGATATCGAGCGCTTTCACGAACAATTCGCATCATGAGACCATTGAAGTAAAGATAGATTGAAAGATATGTTAGCCCCATGATCTTATTATTGTCTTACGGCCTGCATGATTCTGCCTCATGCCCCACTGATATTAGTAATGAGTTAGGGTCATCGAGTCTATTGTTATTTCTACGGCCTGCATGATTCTGTCTCATGCCCCACTGGTCATGATGATAGATGAGATCTAACATATTTATTAGATTTATCTTTATTAAACAGTTAAGTGGTGTTAAATTATTGAGTCTATCTCCTTTCATATCGGCTCTTATAGCCATATATTCGGAACTGTTTGGCAACACCGGCAAGTTCTGCCCTTAATTACTTATGAACTTTCTCTCCTTGTCAATTGCAGGGTCAAATTGACTGGCACGTCTTAGGAGTATTGCGTAGGATCTACCACCCCTGCGCTGAAGCTAGGCAGATCTACTCCATCGAGCGGACCCTTTTGGCTTGCTGCGTGTGTCCTCGGCATAGAGCGAAAATTCTGTGTCGACACACATTTCTGGCACACCCAGTGGGACTCGAACCCACAATCGCCTGATGGTGGTTCACAACAACGACGACATCCTTATGCTACATTATGAAAATCTACCTGATGGGGATAAGGGTATCATCAGCAAAGCTATAGAAGAGTTTTAGAACAAATGTTTGTTGTCCTACACCAAAACACATGACAACACAATTGTTCAGAAATTTCCGCTACCAAGAGTTCTGTTACATGGGCAGATGGACACGAATGAAGCTGAAGACAGGCGTTTCTTTAAAGAGGTTGTGGACAAATCTATTCGTGATGCCATGTCGAGCCATAACGAAGCTTTCATGGACGTATTCCATAACATCTTGAAAGAGGCAATTCATGGATTTCCAGTTGGTCAAGGTGGACCGGCTTATTACAACATTCTAGATTCATCGACCTAGGGACTAATCAAGTCGGTACCAGTCATCAAGAAGCAGCACCGGCTGGTAGTGGTGATGTCCAGATAGTTCAGGGTTTGAAACAACCCCAATTTCCGTGAAGGGAAATCCATAGAGTTGAAGTGTAATAAGACCGTGGTAGATCATATTACCCAAATTCTAGTCGAATATCACATCCATACAACGATAATATCAGAGTACAAATAGTGCGGAATTATATAAATTATTACATCGCCACATTGGTGGAATCAAAGGTAGCATTCATTCAGAACAGCTTGAAGATAAGATCGCCAAACTCGAGCGTAGGCATAAACCCCTCAACCGTCAAACTCCTCGGAGCTATACTCCTCAGCAGAACCTATATGCCAAAATTTATCAGTACGATTTGTACTGGCCACTCCCAACCCTATGAGCATTGCTTTGTGGAAATTGGATGCAAGTTGGATATAGTCAAAAGGAACCTATAAGGCTGGGGTTTCCTATGTATTTTAGCATATCAAGTATATAACAATATAGTCAAGTTTTAACACCATTCCCACACATATTCCACCCATTCCCATTCCAGAGCCAGGTTTCGATCCCGGGGATTGACATACCACCATCTCCACACCATCACCATACCATACCATACCATACCATACCATACCATACCATACCATACCATACTATACCATACCATCGCTCAGTCGACAGGCCAACTCCCTCTCGGCACTGTCTCAAGGCTCGTAGCCCCTGGCTATGACCGAACACTCACTTGTAGGGGGGGGAGAAAAGAAGGACTCATCTCTCTATCTAGTTTAAGCGAAACCTAGGAAAGGTCCATAGCCGACAAGTCGGCACATGTATTGATCGATCAACCATATACTCTGCAGAGGTTTTACATAACCACAAGATCTGCCTTCCTCGTTGACCATCGTCAACTGGGCTGATTCCGGCCGTTTGCTAGCCTAGGATAATGCCACTCTACCATTCAGCCCTGGTACACCCTAAGTCTAGTCTAGGGTGGCTGAAACTGTGAGTCATGAGCTAGGTCCACAAGGTCTCCATGAAGTCTCGAAAGGGTGTGGGGGAAATCCTCCGCGCCCCATACCTCCTTACACTGTCCGCTATCAACCTAGCAGTAGTGGCAATATCCTACCAAGTAGTCCGGCCATCCCGCACCATATAGGGCGAGTGGTACGGTAGTACGTAAGGCTTCCCGGTGAATCTGAGTACTAGTAAGTCCTTAAGGATGACCAAGCCAGAATGTCTTCATCAGGGTTTCCATTTACTGAGCCACCACAACACCTCCATCCCGGGCTCCTCCTATCATAGGTTCACACCTAGGACCACCTCATATACCATTTACCCACCACAGGTATCTATTCCAGGGGTGCCCAGGTAGCCCCACATGGCAAGACTTGCCCCAGGCTCATCGTATACTCCAACTTGGTCAACATAACCCTCACCCTCCACGCACCCAAGTCACATACGCAGCACTCTCCCCATGGCCCAGTTAACACCAGTTTCCAGCACGCATCAATGTAGTACAAGCATAGTAGAAGTAATAAGCATTATAGCAGCAAGCGTGTGTCTAACCTAATAGCAGGGTGAGCAAGGGTAAGGTTACGTCAAGGTAAAGGTCATCAAGACAACATACTATCATGCAAGTCCTATCACAGTGTGATTACAACAATAAAGTAAAGCAATAGCAGTTCTATATTAGCCATGCGTAATAGGTACTACGAGATTGGGTGAGATGTGGCACCTTCAGTGTAGTCATCTCCGTATTCCTCGTGGTACTCACGATCCTCGTCCGTCAGGTTCTCCTCTAAGTCTGCAACGATCGCATTATAGTCGCGTTAGCGACGTCTATAGAATAGCACAAAGAAGCAATGGAAATTCAAAAGAGCCAAATGCACTCAAACATGGGTTCATTGCATAGAGCTCGATTTTAGATGAATTTTGGTCCTAGTTTCATATTTTTCTGAGGTCGTATGAATTAGTTATGAATTTCCAAAGTTTAAATCATTTCTAAAAATGGAAAAGGGCTGAATTAATCCTGGGCTGACACGTGTCACGCTGTGGCTGGTCCACGTGGCATGCTGACGTTAGCATGACGTCAGCATGACGTCTTCATCACGGTTCTGGTACTGACAGGTGGGGCCGACGTCATCAACGTCGTTAGTTCTGACAGGTGGGGCCAGAGGCTATTGGGTCACTGAAAGGTGGGTCCGGTCAAAGTCAATGGCGGGTCAACGATCAATGGTCAATGGTCATTGGTCAGGGTCACTGACATGTGGTGTAACAGAACCGACCAAATCATAAGAACGTAAGTACAAAAACAATCACCGAAGCGATCAAATTCCTGTACTTAAGCTCTCATAATCCCGGTAGTCCAGAAATCACGAAGGATTTCAACCAACTCTCAACATACAAACCAAGATCGTAGTGATTCAACACAACACATCATCCGTTACAACATTTCATAATAAGCATTCGGATACATCCATCAGAGTTTAAATAGAATATTACAAACCAAGTTTGAGTGTGTGGAAGCAACATGTTTAGTACAAAACATCATGGTTTTCAAATACATTGCCAAGTCTGGGTCATGTCCCACAAAAGCATTATCAGGTGCGAGAACTAGTAGAGACCACGCCCAATGGTCTAGTCTTTATCCCCAGCAGGGAGAAGGCAGTACTTGCAGCAACCAAAGTAGAACTAGTCATCTGCAACAGGTGGGAGATAAACCCTGAGTACGAGAAGGTACTCAGCTAGACTTACCCGTCAAAACCAGAAATAAAAGACACCAAGGGTCATGCAAGCCTTTTCAGGTGGGCTAGCTTGACACAGTTGCATAAAAGAGCTTATGATTATAGTAACCAATTTAAACTTAGCATCAAGCTTATCATCATTTACCTGTCCACTAGATTAGCACCTGTACTAGAGCACTCACTTATTATAAGCAAACAATATTAACCATAGCAGGTATAATAAGGTTGTCATTGTCATATCATCATTTTTGAACCATTATATTATTTAGTGTATCTACATTGGAGATAAGCCCGTCAAGTTCTCACTAACCGGGAGAGACGGCGACTCGAATTGAATTACAACTCAGCTGAGGGGGTATTCCTAACTCTCACCCTGGCATACTTAGCAAGGGTAGCCGTGGGTCACCTTTGGAACAACTCAGGAACCAAATTCGCGGGTTCGATCAGCGCCAGCACTCTTAGGGATTACCCCTCTGCCAGGACGATCAGGACTTTTAAATCACCTGCCCTTGGACTCACGCCTACGGCTCCCTTCTGAGGCGCACTTTATACTTATCGACTCCTGGCCTGAGGTGAGCTACTCGGCTTCGTGGTCGGTCTCCAGACCCAGCCAACTAAGAGAGAGGCATGCGTTCAACATGAATAGGAAAGGCTCCAAGATTCAGTCCTTAATCGACACAGACAGAGTCACTGCAAATCAGCAAGCCTCCATCCGGTCTTCATTTCAATTTAAGACTGGTTCTTTTCCACGATAGCAAATATAGCCAACCGTGCCATATGTATCTTCCTATATCTCGCAGGTGACAGGAAATCACCTGACTTCTACCGTGTTAAAGCAGGGCTAAGCACTACACGAGCCTGAGCTACATAGGATTCAGGGTAACAATATCTGGACAAGGATTGGATAACCAATGCAGCAAGTATTTGCATCCAACACCTAAACTTAAAGTATGGGGTCTTGGATACCATTGGAGCCTTAGACTGAGAAGCACCAGCCTTAAAGTTTCTTTTACAGTTCTTGGAAGCAGTATATATCTTGTCATTATTCTCCTGAGTCAGGGTGTCACTGATAAACTCATTGAAGGTGATACACTTACAGTTGCCCATAGACTTCATCAGTTTTGGGGAAAGTCCCCTCTTGAAGCTAGCTATTCTCTTGGCGTCAGTATCAATGAACTTAGGAGCATACCTCGCCAGGTTGTTGAATGCCTGGAGGTATTCATTAAGACTCTTGTTGCCTTGGGTTAGCTTCATAAACTCGGTATGCTTAATGGCCATGAGACTAGGAGGGATAAAGTGTCCCCTGAAAGCTGCCTGGAACTGGTCCCAAACTATCTCAATGTTAGCAGGGAAGGTGGTCCTATGATGGGTCCACCAGATGCCTATGGGGCCTTAGAGCTGGTGTCCTGCATACGAAGCCTTCATTCCTTCAGTCAAACGGAGCAATCCAAACCTTTGCTCTATCATGCTCAACCATTCATCAGCTTGTAATGGTTCTTCTGCCTCACGAAAGATAGGAGGCTTTGTGTCCATGAAGTCCTTAAAGCTACTGTACTGGTTTGGCTTGGGTCCCTGGTGGACATGCCAATCCTCATGGTTAGCCATCTGGCGCATCGCCTCAGCTAGCATGCGCTGACTTTCCACGACCGTCTGCATTAGCTCAGCTGGTGTGGGCGGTGGAGGAGGTGGTTGTTCCTCATCTCCCATGCTACGACCACGATGAAGGTTATAAGCCATCTGCAAAATGTATAGCCAATGAGCACTGACGATGTGGGAACTTTTGTAGATGAATTGTATAATTATGCCAAACTGAGTCCATTGGAGAGAATACATTTATATAATCAACAGAGGCACAATCATTCATCACAATCACACAACTCATCAAGCGCGTCAATTGACACATAAATGCGATGAATTTAACCAACAATCGAGATCCATAGACCGCAAAGACGAATTTCATCAAAAGCTCACATACTTGGAGCATAATATGTTTGATAGGTTACATCCAAGCCATAGAGGTTCCAAACTTACATCAAGGGTGACATAGGGTTCGATATTACATCCCAACGATTAACTTGATACAAAGCTACTCGTTCATGCATGAGGATCAACAAAAGACTAGCTCTAGCGCATTAGCTAAGTAGTAAGCTAAACTACACATCGTCCTTGGAGTCAGTGTCGAAGATCTCTCCTCCATCTTCATCACTAGCAGGCTCTAACTCCTCATCTTCCTCCTCATCAGGTGGAATGTCCTCAGGTCCATTGACCTCCATGTCATCATCACCTTCAACCATGATGACACCAGAGCCCATCTCATCCTCATTGTCATTCTCAACATCAGGGGGCAGGAGAGGGTGAAGCTAATTGTGTAACAGGTGAACCTCCTCATGGAGATTGTCATTGTACTCCTCGGCAACTGCCAACTGTTGCTCTAGCTCCATCTGTCGCGCTCTCAACACATTCTCTTCGTGCCAGGCTTCATTCTGTTGGTTCATCACATGAATCAACATGCGTTCACAGTTGCAGTGAGCAACTGTCAACCTCTAAACCTCAAGGGTCTCTTGGTCCCTTTCCTGTGTTACTTGCTCCAAATGGTGCTGAGCCGCATTCCTCTCAGGAATCACCCGAGCCAGCTCTATCCTCAGCCTTTCTGCCTCAGTAGGCTCAGGACGGGGCTCATGAGGAGCTAAATGGTGATGAGGCGTCCTACCTCCAGCGGACTTGCGAGCAGTGAGTTTCGTGCACGCCATCTGTAGCAAAAAGTTACAACGTAAGGGGAGAATCATTTAAGGGATATGAAATTTAATTAGTTGGGACAATCATATTTTAAAGGAGGGAGTAATGCAAGAAATGCCATGTATGCTTGAACATGATGCATGCACAATCCGTACGTCCTCACAAACCTAGAAAAATTTAAAGGCTAGTGAATATACGGTGGCATACATACGTTCTCTCGTATACGATAGCTAGTCGATCTACCATGAGACGTTGTTAGTGTACCTGCAGAAAATTTTATTTCGGCCCAATAATTTCCCAAAAAGCATAGAAAACAAGCAGTAAACTAAATACTTTCATACATGCATCCCCTGATGCATATACTCTAGTATCACAGCTATCCGTCAGAGATACCCACATTTAAGTACTCTCATAGATACATGATCGAACATGTAAGTATGCGAGCAACCACAACTACTCTCCCCTAGACCGACGGTTGGACGGTCATGCTCTCACAACTCCCACTTACCAGAGCGTAGAGGTGTTTTGATCCATACATTACCACCCAAGCGGATGGCATCCATACAATAGCACGCCGTATGGATGATGAAACAGAAACAAGCAGGAACCCCCAAGTTAGTACTTTAATAAGCCACCTAAGAGTCCTTATTTGGGCATAAGGGATATGACCACTGGCAATACTTAGTATTTAATTTAGGATTTTTGCAAATACTTTTGTTTTAAATACACAAATGATATGTTTAGTGTCGAATCTTGCTCTGATGCCAGCTGTAACAGAACCGACCAAATCATAAGAACGTAAGTACAAAAACAATCACCTAAGCGATCAAATTCCTATACTTAAGCTCCCATAATCCCGGTAGTCCAGAAATCATGAAGGATTTCAACCAACTCTCGACATACAAACCAAGATCATAGTGATTTAACACAACACATCATCTGTTACAACATTTCATAATAAGCATTCAGATACATCCATCAGAGTTTAAATAGAATATTACAAACCAAGTTTGAGTGTGCGGAAGCAACATAGTTTAGTACAAAACATCATGGTTTTCAAATACATTGCCAAGTCTGGGTCATGTCCCACAAAAGCATTATCAGGTGCGAGAACTAGTAGAGACCGCGCCCAACGGTCTAGTCTTCATCCCCAGTAGGGAGAAGGCAGTACTTGTAGCAACCAAAGTAGAACTGGTCATCTGCAACAGGTGGGAGATAAACCCTGAGTATGAGAAGGTACTCAGCTAGACTTACCCGTGAAAACCAGAAATAAAAGACACCAAGGGTCATGCAAGCCTTTTCAGGTGGGCTAGCTTGACATAGTTGCATAAAAGAGCTTATGATTATAGTAACCAATTTAAACTTAGCATCAAGCTTATCATCATTTACCTGTCCACTAGATTAGCACCTGTACTAGAGCACTCACTTATTAGGAGCAAACAATATTAACCATAGCAGGTATAATAAGGCTGTCATCGTCATATCATCATTTCTGAACCATTATGTTATTTAGTGTATCTACATTGGAGATAAGCCCATCAAGTTCTCACTAACCGGGAGAGACGGCGACTCGAATTGAATTACAACGCAGCTGAGGGGGTATTCCTAACTCTCACCCTGGCATACTTAGCAAGGGTAGCCGTGGGTCACCTTTGGAACAACTCAGAAACCAAATTTGCGGGTTCAATCAGCGCCAGCACTCTCAAGGATTACCCTTCTGCCAGGACGATCCGGACTTTTAAATCACCTGCCCTTGGACTCACGCCTACGGCTCCCTTCTGAGGCGCACTTTATACTTATCGACTCCCGGCCTGAGGTGAGCTACTCGGCTTCGTGGGCGGTCTCCAGACTCGGCCAACTAAGAGAGAGGCATGCGTTCAACATGAACAGGAAAGGCTTCAAGATTCAGTCCTTAATCGACACAGACGGAGTCACTGCAAACCGGCAAGCCTCCGTCCGGTCTTCATTTTAATTTACGACTGGTTCTTTTCCACGATAGCAAATATAGCCAACCATGCCATATGTATCTTCCTATATCTCACAGGTGACAGGAAATCACCTGACTTCTACCGTGTTAAAGCAGGGCTAAGCACTACACGAGCCTGAGCTACATAGGATTCAGGGTAACAATATCTGGACAAGGATTGGATAACCAATGCAGCAAGTGTTTGCATCCAACACCTAAACTTAATGCAACAATATATATGTAATAATAATACTGTAACTGCATTTCGGAAATTAGGAGGCTTAATATGCTCCGGGGCTTGCCTTTCACAAAGTTGCAATGACGGTGATCCGAGCACTCAACGGCGACCTTGTCTGGCACTTCTCCTGAAGGCTGCTCCTCCTAAATCTTCGGTGTCGGCTACTGCTGCTCGCTCGGTTCCTCGAATTCCAGCAGTGTTACTCCCTCCGGTACACCTATTGCATGCCGATGCACGAGATAAATATCATGGATGCATAAGGAATGACATGATGCTCATGATGAATGGATCACAGTAAGTGTCTACGAACGCATTACTGGACACTCGTTTACCGAGTAAAATAGCTCTATTCAAATCACTTTAAGCATGTATCTAACTTAACTTAAGAACAAGATCAACTTACCTAACTTGCATAACCTAAGATAAAGATGCTCATCTTCAGTTAAAGGCCTAATACCTAGGAACATTACCACAAACTTAGAAATAGTAAAGGTATACATAATTTAACATTTAAAGTTTCATATGCATACAAGTAGTCCCCTTAATTCAATCACGACAAGAGTTATACAAATCCAAATGACTTGCATGAGAACATTCTAGAAAGCTTATGAAATTCTCTACAAATCATTTGTAAACATTAAGGCATGATTCTTATGTTAACCAAATCGAATTCCAGTATACCTAGAATCTATCCAGAAATGACAGGGTTACTAACTTAATTATTTAATGATGATGCAAAAGCATAATTTGACCAAGCCAAGTTAACCAACATGTTTTGCATACTAGAAAAACACTAGAAAGTATAGTGCCAACTTCTAAATAAATTATTTACTATCCTTTTCACATTTATTTAGTTAATTAGGTGATTAAAGCAATATATAGTAAAACTATTCATAAAAATCTACAAAAATTACAGTAGCTATCTCATGCTTCACATAGACTACCATAAAAATTTCAAAGCCATTGGGCAAGCAGAACTTGCTGTACCCAAAATAACAGGTGGCATGCCTATTTTTAGCATAATTAGGAAACCCTAATGAAAAGTGTCAAGCAACAAATTTTACATTTTTCCTAGCCTCATTCTATCATAAGAACCTTGCTCACCAAATTTTACCTATACTGGATCTATAGAAAAATTATAAAAATTCACACAAGATCCATCCATTGATAATAGGAAATTCTATAACTCAAAAACTATGCATGCACTAGCTCTAAAATTTTAACCAGAGATTCTACTAAGCAATAATAGATTACCCACAAAATTTCATCATTTTTAGACCACAGAAACTCAAGATAAAATTCAAACAAGTTTGCATGTATCCAAAAACACATTTCAAAGTCCTATTTAATTCATCTAGAATTTCTAAAACATGTGCTCATATAATATTTTTATTAAATACTAGACAATACTAGGAACTCAACAAAATTGTAACCATAGCATTTGAATCTACCAATCTTGAGTTACACATTTTTGAATCACGCACATAATTCTGTGAAAAACAAAATAAACAAAACAAAACAAGAAATCATTCCACTGCTGTTGGGCCGGCCCGAGGACACGGCGGCCCGCGAAGCGCACTGGCGTGGCCCAAGACGTGGCGCAGCCCAGCCAGGCTCTCGCCTGAGCCTCGGCGGCTGACAGCCGGGACCATCGTGACAGAGAGACAGGCAGGGGAACGGAGGAAGACGACGGCGCAACTCGTCGCCGGTAGCTTCTCCGGCGAAGGTAAAGGTGTCTACGTGTTATCCTCACCCTAGCGGACCTAGGGGAACCCTGATTTGTAGCTACTGACGTAGCTAGAGGGGGTGGCGATGGCCACGGCGGCGCTCGGCCACGGCACGGCCGGCTCCAACGACGCTACGGCGTCGCAGCCCGATAGGGCGACCCTACGAGCTACAGCAGCATTCCTAGACCCTAGCGCGAGATAGAGGCGGGATGGCAATGGAACGAGGAGAGCTGACCACGTGGGGTGCCATCTCCGGCGAGAACAGCCACGGCGGCGGTGGAAGGAAACGACGAATTCGTCCTTACCCAGGCACAATCGACCCGGCTGAGAGGTGGAGGTGGCAGTGGTGATCACGGCGAGGCTACGAGCGAGATGGCCGGCACGTTTTTGCAGTGGCGAGCTTGAATGGCAACGGCGATGCTCGGTCGGCAATGGCGGATGGCTTTGGCTCGGCGCTGTGAGAGGCGAGAGATGAGAAAATGGAGCGGCGACTCGGTCGGGCAGGCGCTGGGTGGCTTCATGACGCGGCCAGCACGCCAGGATGTGCACGGCGCGTGGCAGCACGTTCAGGCGATCGTCGACGGGTGGCAACATGCATCGGACATTTTCTAAACTCAGTCAGTCACTGTAGCTAGTCTGATCTCTGATTTAGTGATCCTATTGAGCCTGACCGAGCAACTTTGATGCGATAAAACAGCTAACTCGTTGATCCATTGCAAAAATAGTGTCCATGAAACTTGTAGAGGTATGGTAGGGCTACATCTTTGATTTAGAAATCAACAACTCATTCGCCCTGGATCAGAAGTTATATGAAGCCCAAGTTGGCCTGATCTAACTGAAAATGCAGTTTAAGACTTAGACAAATTTTTCAGTGAAATCAGCATGAAATACTGACTTGTGGGCCATGTTTGACCATGTTCCACACATTTTCATGAGTTGGTCATAAAACAACTTTTGTTCCTTGATAAATTAGCTACAACTTTGGTAAAGAGTGCACAGCCATGCAAAATCTCTAAGTTGGTCTTTTGAATCAGTCAAACTATGAGACTCTGGGGTCAATTCAAGTCAAACCTTCACTTGAGGGCATTTTGGTCATTTTGATCTACATGAACAATGTCCCAACAAGTAACCTAAGTGTAGTTAAGGTGTAATAGACCATGATCAACCATTTTACAAAATTGTTATACCACTTCTAATGATCACATGTGATAAAACAACTAAATCAAGCAATTCACTCATATGTTGCAATGCAATGTTTCACATGTTGCATGACTTTGTTGTCATTCTATACTTGTCACATTACTACCATGTTGCCATGTTTCAAGGTATGAGAAACTCAGGTTGCATTCACATGTTACACCATTACTATTCACAACACTCAAGTATGAAACATACACAATTGGAAAATGTTGCATATGCATGTTTTAGTAACAAAGGCATGATGAGATAGATGATGCACATGTTTATGAAATGAAATGCAATTAGTAGAAGCCAAACACCTAGGGTGTTACATGTGGGGCCTGGCTGCTGACGTCAGCAGATGATGTCATCGTGACGTCAGCATGACACCACCTTGGCTGTGTGGGCTTCTAACATGTGGGTCCCGTGTGATGTCAGCATGACGTCAGTGCCTAACGTGTGGGTCCAGAGTGTCCGTGTCACTGTCATGTGGGGCCAGGTCAATGGTCAACATTGACCAGTCAACGGTCAATACGGCCGGGTCTCAAACGGGCTTCGGGTTGGGCTGGTCTGGGCTAGGTCGGGCCGGACACGTGGCATGCTATGACGCAGCCACGTCACGGCCATGGGCCTCCACTAGGCCATGGTCCACGGCTCACGGTCCATGGTGGACAAATGCACCGATCTACGGTGGACCATGTCTTCTTCCGGTGAGCCGCGTCCATCCCTCTCTTCTCTGTCTGTGGTTCACGTGCACCGGGTTCATGCACGGGTGGCCAGCGAGGGGGTGTTCCCCTATTTCTCCTGTGGTGGTGCTCCTGTCAGCGGCGAGCTCGCTGGTGAGCCTCCATGGCGGTGTTGGTGTCCAATTGGGGAGGGGAAAAGGCTTCCCCAGGCTACGGAGACTGCGATGGTGGGGTCTAGGTGGCGGCCGGGGCTCACCAAGGCACTGGCCACGGCGAACGGTGGCTCGGCAGTGCTCGCCGGTGGTGAGGTCGCATTTGCAGGCTCTTCGGTGGCTCGATTGGGCAGACAGGGGCTTCAGCGGATCCGTGGGTGCACGGCGAAGGCGTCCAGGGCTCAAGGCGGGGCTTTGGCTTCAAGGTGGCCGTTAGGGGCTCCCCGGCGGCCACGGTGATCATGAAGACGATGGTGAGGCACACGGGTGCGCTACGGGGCTCCGGTGGGGTGGTCACGGTGTGGTCACAGGTGTGCACGTGGGTGCATGTGTTCCCACGGACCGGAGACGGCCCTGGCCTTCACACTCCCGAGGTGGAGCGCCATGGCTGACAAGGTGATGTCTGGTGGCGACAAGGGGGAGACCGGGTGGATCACCGTTGGTGGTGTGGAAGATTGGATGGTGACGCGGTGGAGAGTTACTGTCGTGCAGCTCCGGAAGCCATGCAGTGCTGCGTTGCCCGCGTTAGCGATGAAGACGAGGACGTCGTCTTCGGCTCCGACGACCTCCTCCCCCGCAGCGGCTTCAGCTTTTCCCCCTCTCCTTCCCCTTTCTCCCTCCTCTCTTGGTTCGGGTGCGCCGTGGATGGCCACCAAGTGGCAGCGGGCGATGGGACAAACGCTAGGGCAACAGAGGCTGTGGCTTTATAGCCGGAGCTCCGAGCTCCAAAGGCGGATGGCTGGGGATTGCGCCGAGCGCATCGAGTGGCATCGCAGGGCATGGGTGGTTGGCATGGAGTTTGTGTGGGTGCGGCGCCAAGGGGGGGCAAGGCCATGGCCCGGGCATGACCCCCTGGCCCGCTCTGCCATCGCTGTTGGCCTTCGGTCAGCTGGTGGTTGAGCATGGCGTGGAGAAGATGAATAGGGGAAGGCTGATGGGTGGGGTCCGTTGGCAGTGACTATGGGCGAAGAGAAAGGGGCGCGCGGGTGAGCAGCGCGCGGCTGACGTGTGGGGCCAAGTGGCAGCGGCAGCCGGCGGGGCTGACGGGCGCGCGGGCGTGAGCGGCATCCTGGGCCGGTTTGCTGGGCTGGCCGCGTGAGCAGGGCTGGGCTGGGCGGCTACCGCGCACGCAAGCTGGGCCGAGCAGGCCTGAGCCAGCCTGTGAGGCCTTCTTCTTCCTTTTCTTTTTCTGTTTTCTTTTTATTTTCCTTCTTATTCATTTGAATTCAAATTTGGTTTTTGGAATTTTTGAGTTCAAGGCTGGTGTACCTCATCCATTGGATTATTAGATGTGTGGTCCACAACACTTTTATTTATATATATTAGGAACTTTATTTACTATTTTGTATATAATTATTCTTGGTCTTGACTAATAATTACTTTAAGGTTTATTTCTTTAAAGGTGTTGTTAGACATTACATAAAACAAATGAAAATCCAAATCTCTATTTAAGTTGACAATGTATGATATGTTTCATTAGTCAGTATTTAAATAATCATGATAACAAATGGCATGCCATGCTCATAAAATTGTCTAGTTGGGTTACTTCTGATGCAACACTTAGGGTTGGCTCCTACAATGTCACTCATCATCACATGGGGGGTTTTAAGAAAAATTTTGTAGTTGTGATTTTTGGTATGTGGATTTTTGGGTTGTTACAGGGTTCATCTGAACAAACTCATGGAACTACTGCAAATCAAACATAGTACCATCCTAGACCACCAGTACAGCATGTGCAACAGCCGACGGGGCAAAGTCGTAACCAGGTGATCAATTTTGGTACATCAGGCCACATACCGTCATCGGCTCAAAAAATAGCACTGTCAGTTCAAAGGATCCGTAGAGATATAGATCCTTATATCTATAATCAGATACTTCATGCAGCAAGCCAGCAAAGGACTCAACAGATTGAGATTCCATAAGGGTATCACTATGGCACAGATTATAACACCCTCCATATGATGCCAAATCCATGATATCAAGGCATGTGGAATTTCAATTCACAGATGGGTCAGTAGGTATAGAGGAATCCAAATCCGCAAGCTGATGAGTTATTGCTGAGGGTGACTGAGATGATGAAGAATCAGTTCAGTCTAAAGCCAAAAGGACTGACCTTTTTGTACAAACACCCATATCTAGAATAATATGATTTGGTCGCTCTGCCAACAAATTATAGGCTCCTAGAATTCGCTAAGTTCACTGGCCAAGACAGTACAAGCACGATAGAACATGTCAGTCGGTATCTTACACAATTGGGCGAAGCGTCAGTTGAAGATGCCCATTCAGGACTGTCTGGCAACACCGGCAAGTTCCGCCCTTAATTACTGATGAACTTTCTCTCCCTATCAATTACAGGGTCAAATTGACTGGCATGTCTCGGGAGGATTGTTGGGAGTATACCCTAGAGATAATCATAGAGATGATTATATTGCCTTGTATCTATGATATATTATGAGTTCATTGAATTTCCATTAAAGACAACCTATATCGATTAGCAATTATGTGAATTGTTTGTGAAACTCTTTTACTTGTATGGTTATTCTAATGTTGTCCCTGGTTAGAGTTCGTGTGAGGACACACATGAATAATGGATCAGCACATTATTAGTTGATGACTATCTTTCACAAGTCATAGACATGGAGATATCAAACTAATAATGTGGGCACATGTATGACATGGGGCTGGACTAACCCAACGTGAGATGTTATTATCTCTATTCACATCATGTACATTATGTCCTTAGACCTGAGATTGCTGTATGTATTCAAGATGTGAAACGACCTACTCAGGGACTATCAAATGCTACTCCGTAACAGGGTAGTTATAAAGGTGGTTTTCGGGTTTGTCGGGAAACATGCTATGAGACATAGACAATCAAGAAGGAATTTGCCCCTCTCTATATGAGAGAGATATCACTAGATCACTCTAATGATTAGATCAAGAAATGCATGGCCATGCTTGGGTTAAGTGTTAACCTATGAGTTGGACCAAATATCATGAGGCAAGGTAATAACAAGTATGTGGTTTTGTGGTGGTTCGTCTGATATGATCTTTGCATACGCATAGGAGTTGACATACCTTGCTAGAGGCCGCTATCAACTAATGGCCGAGTAGGAGTACTTGGGCCATGTCTATGTGTGCGTGAACCCATAGGGTCGCACGCTTAAGGGGCTGGAAGCCTAATTCGGATTGGATCCGAGTTAGACAAGGCTTAGGGTTACTAATGGGCCTCCAACTTGGGAGCTCATTAGGGACGCCTATAAGTAAGTGGGATGGGCAATGGGTCTAGGGATACACACCGTTTTAACAGCCGTCGCCGCCCATCCTACGCTCACGCCTACTGCTCCTCGCGGACCTAGCAGTCTAGAGGCACGATGCTTCCTCCCTGTCCGTGTGGATACCTCGGAGGTGCTGCATCTGGAGCACAAGGACAAACCACACGAAGGGGACGGATGTACGAATGACCTTGCAACTGCATGGCACCGCTACGACGCGTACGACTATATCGAGTCACTTTCGCTGCACCTGCGCGTCTAGTGGTAATCTCGTGATCTATAACTAGCAGTAGATCCTGGTTTATGAGGTCGAATTTTTTGTTTTTCCGCTAGCGTAGCATCCTCATAACCCTACAGTGGTATCATAGCGGTTACTGTGTTGTTATAGGTTCGGATGAGTGCGTATAAAGATATGCGCGGTTGTAGATGAGTCTCTGATCATGGTTCGTGATTTTACCGTGTTGGTCTTGTAACGATCTACTCGTACCGGTCAGAATTCCACCATCCGAGTTAAGTGATACATGTAAATCTAGTCATGGCAAGATGGAGATCAATCAGATTGATCAAATCGAACCTAGGTCAAGTGCCGAGCGCATGTGATGCGCAACGGTGATAGATTGGATCTACTGTGGGGCGCTGGGGTGCAAGAAAAAGTGTTGTTCGGTAAAACAGCCATAACTTTTGCATACGACCTCAGATTGAGACGAACTCTAAACAAAAATTGTAGAGAAAAAAATTTACATCCGATTCTCACTGCCGTTGGTGGTTTCGCTGAAATTATATTTGCAAAAAATGGCCAGGAAGATGGTGTTTTCGGCGTTTTAAGATTAGACGTCGGAATCGGTTAACTTTGTTTTGCAGGAATCTATGACTGGTATAGCCCTTATGTGTATGTGATGCATGTATGCAATTAATTCATGGCTTGCATGTCGTGAGTATGACAATATGGCTAGAGCCACAAAGATATTGTCAATTTGATGTAATGGCCTGCGTGCCAAACTGTGATGATCCTATCCGTGACTCTGTAATTTTCTTCACTGCCTTGCATTAGTGATAGCTAGTCTTGGTGGACTCATCACTGAAGGATGGCATACATGGATCATGGAGATGGAGATCATCATGAGGAACAGTTCAATGGAGATGGAGATCCCTAAAGGAACAATGGGCTATACCATGTCATATCTGTGTTAATGCCGTTCTTACTATGTTCTACTTTCACGTGCGATAATGTTTTTGTCTACATGCGATGGTGAAGTAGAATGATCCCTCAACAATGTTTAAGTTAAAATACTTCCCCAAACCTTGCACTGTCATGTGTCTTGTACAATCGGTGGTGGGTCTATGAAATTAGGGTGCCACTGGTTTTCTTTGACAAGACATGTTCATATTGGATACTTACAACAGAAGGGTTGGTTACTTGGACAAGGTCATCCTAACAGTTAGGGACCTTGGAGCATGAGTAGTTGGGCACCAAAGCATAGAGATGCTACCCAACAACAAGAGTCATATGTGATATGATTAGCAATGAGTTGCTTACCAAGCTACCATGTCTTCTAGCGGTGATGCTAAAGCTCACTAGTGGACTTGTTAGTTGTGGGTCTTGAATCACTAAGTTTCAAGAGAGGGATATTGATCTTAGTGGGAGTAGATTCTATTAAAGGTTTAATATTGTTTACTCTATCTTGGATACATTGTCTTGGTATTTTGCATTACTTTTGTTGTAGATAAATGGCGCCTAGCAATCAACCATTTACTTTGAGTTCAATTCTTGAGAAAGATAAGTTGAATGGAACAAACTATGTGGATTAGATCCGCAACCTGAGAATTGTTCTTAGGGCTAAGAAAAAGGAAGAAATTCTAGACACCCTATTACTAGAAGAGCCTGCTGATAATGCACCTGCTGCAGAGAAAAACACTTATAAGAGAGCATGTGATGTTGATCTTGAAGTGAGTTGCCTTATGCTTGCTTGTATGGAACCAGATCTGCAGTTGCAGTTTGACAATAACCATGCAGCGCACGATATGATCGTGGCGCTCAATGATATGTTCCAGACTCAAGCCAGGACTGAAAGGTTCAATGTCTCAAAGGCTTTTGCTGAAACCAAGCTAGCAGAGGGCACAACACTTGGGCCACATGTGATCAAAATGGTTGGTTACACTCAGAGGTTGGAGAAGCTGGGCTTCCCAATTGGCCCTGAATTAGCTACTAATTTTATTCTCGTGTCTCTTCAGCCTAGCTATGGAAATTTCATCACGAACTACCATATGCATGGGGTAGAGAAGGGCTTGAATGAATTATGTGGCATGCTTAAAACAGCAGAGGCTGATATCAAGAAAGGTGCTGGCAGTAGCCATGTGATGGCGGTCCAAAACAAGCCTAAGTTTAAGAAGAAGAGCAATTCTTAGAAGAAGAAAAAGGGCAAGGCTAAACATGAGATCTCTAAGCCAAACCCACCTGCGCCCAAGGCTAGACCAACTGCTGATGCTGAGTGCTTTCATTGTCATGGGAAAGGTCACTAGAAGAGGAACTGCAAGCTGTACCTAGAATCCATAAAGGATCACGGCAGTAAAGGTACTCCCGTAGCTTGTACACTTGTTGTTTATGTTACGTACATTTTCCTTGCTAATTCTTATATTAATTCTTGGGTATTTGATACCGGATCGGTTGCTCATATTTGCAATATGATGCAGGGAATGATAAGAAGTAGAAGCGTGGAAAAGGGAGAAGTTGATTTCCGTGTGGGCAATAATGCAAGTGTTGCTGCGTTGAATGTTGGGACGATGCAACTTCACCTCCCGTCAGGATTTATTATGGAGTTGAATAATTGTTATTTTGTTCCTAGTTTACATCGAAACATTGTGTCACCTTCATGTTTGATGAAGGATGGTTATTCATTTGCGAGTAAAGACAATGGTTGTGTGATCTCTAAAAATGGCATATTTGTGGCTTCTGCATCCATTGTGAATGGGTTATTTATTTTAAATCTTGAAGATGCTCCTATCTATAATATAAGTGCTAAAAAGCCTTGGCTTAATGAGTTAAGTCCTACCTATATGTGGCATTATCGTTTAGGTCATATAAGTGAGAATCGCATGAAGAGGCTCCATTCTGATGGGCTTTTAACTTCATTTGATTTTGAATCATACGAGACATGTGAGGCTTGCCTACTGGGCAAGATGACCAAGACACCCTTCACAGGTTTTCCTGAGAGGGTGGCAGACTTGCTGGAACTCATACATACTGATGTGTGCGGACCAATGAGTACGACAGCAAGAGGCGGATTCCAATACTTCATAACCTTCACTGATGACTTTAGTAGATATGGCTATGTCTACTTAATGAGACATAAGTCTGAGACATTTGAAAAGTTCAAGGAGTTTTAGAGTGAAGTAGAGAATCAACGTGGCAAGAAAAATAAGGCTTTGCAATCTGATCATGGAGGCGAATATTTGAGCCATGAGTTTAGCAATCATCTAAAGAGCTGCGGAATTGTTCCACAACTTATGCCACCTGGAACGCCTCAAAGAAATGGCGTGTCCAAGCGACATAATTGGACTTTGTTGGACATGGTTCGGTCTATGATGAGCCAGTCAGACGTACCATTATCATTTTGGGGGATACGCTCTAGAAACAGCCGCTTTCACATTGAATAGGGTACCGTCTAAGTCCGTAGTTAAGACACCACATGAGATGTGGACTGGTAAGAGTCCCAGTTTGTCTTTTCTAAAAATTTGGGGTTGTAAAGTTTATGTCAAACGACTTATGATAGATAAACTAACACCCAAATCAGACAAATGCTTTTTCGTGGGATATCCAAAGGAAACTTTAGGGTATTACTTCTACAACTGATCAGAGGGCAAAGTGTTTGTTGATCGGAACGGTGTTTTCTTAGAGAAAGAGTTTCTCAAAAGAGAGAAAAGTGGACAGAAGGTGTATCTTGAAGAAGTTCAAGATGAGCCAGTTGGGAAGGACTCTACGAGTGATGCTAATGTAGCAGAACAAGTTGAGATACCCGTGGTAATAGAAACACCACCACAACCATGAAGGTCAGCAAGAATCCGTGAGTTGCGTGGGGATTTGTTATTGTTAGACGATGATGAACTTGTGACTTATGTGGAAGCAATGATGGACCCAGATTCTAAGAAATGGCAAAGTGCCATGAGATCCGAGATAGATTCCATGGGAAACAATCAAGTTTAGAACTTGGTTGACCCGCCTGATGGGGTTAGACCCATAGAGTGCAAATGGATCTATAAAAAGAAAAAGGATATGGATGGAAATGTTCACATCTATAAAGCTCAACTTGTTGCAAAGGGTTTTCGGCAAGTTCAAGGAATTGACTACGACGAGGCTTTCTCGTCGGTAGCGATGCTTAAATCTATCCGGATCATTCTAGCAATAGCTGCTTATTTTGATTATGAGATATGGCAGATGGATGTTAAAACAACCTTTCTAAATGGAATTTTGGATGAGGACGTGTATATGATACAGCCCAAAGGTTTTGTTGATCCAAACAATGCTGGAAAAATTTACAAGCTTTAGAAATCCATTTATGTGTTAAAGCAAGCATCTCGAAGTTGGAACATTCGTTTTGATGAAGTGGTCAAAGGGTTTGGCTTCCGTCAGAATGAAGAACCTTGTGTTTACAAGAAGGAAAGTGGGAGCGCTATTGTATTTCTGATCTTGTATGTGGATGACATATTATTGATTGGGAATGATATTCCTATGTTGCAATCCGTAAAGACTTCACTGAATAATAATTTTTCTATGAAGGATTTAGGAGAGCAACATACATTTTGGGCATCAAGATCTATAGAGATAGATCGAAGAGGCTTACAGGATTAAGCCAAGATATGTACATTGACAAGGTGTTGAAATGATTCAGCATGGAACAGTCCAAGAAAGGGTTCTTGCCTATGTCACATGGTATGCGCTTTAGCGATAAACAGTGTCCTTCGACAGCTGATGAGCGGAAGCGCATGAGTAAGGTTCCATACGCCTCGGTAGTTGGTTCCATCATGTACGCCATGATATGTACTCGCCCAGATGTCTTGTATGCTCTAAGTGTTGCGAGCAGGTACCAAGCTGATCCAGGAGAGAGTCACTGGACACTTGTTAAAAATATTCTTAAGTACTTGAGAAGGACTAAAGATGTGTTCCTAATCTATGGAGGTGAGGAGGAGCTCATTGTAAATGGTTACACCGATGCTAGCTTCCAAACTGACACGGATGATTCACATTCTCAATTAGGTTTTGTGTTCACAATAAATGGTGGTGCTGTAAGTTGGAAAAGTTCCAAGCAGGAGATGGTGATCGATTCTACAGCAGAGGCCGAGTACATTGCAGCTTTTGGAGCTGTGAAGGAAGGTGTTTGGATGAGGAGGTTCCTCATTGAACTTGGTGTGTTTCCGAATGCGTCCAGCCCATTGAATCTACATTGTGACAACAATGGGGCAATTGCGTAGGCTAAGGAGCCAAGGAATCACCAAAAGAACAAACATGTACTGCGGAAATTTTACCTCATTCGAGAGTTTGTTAGACAAGATGAGATCAAGATGTGCAAGATACACACGGATTTGAATGTTGTAGATCCTTTGACAAAGGCTCTTCCACAGCCTAAGCATGAGGCGCACATAAGAGCTACGGGTATTAGATATCTTTGAGATTAACTCTAGTGCAAGTGGGAGATTGTTGGGAGTATGCCCTAGAGATAATCATAGAGATGATTATATTGCCTTGTATCCATGATATATTATGAGTTCATTGAATTTCCATTAAAGACAACCTGTATCGATTAGCAATTATGTGAATTGTTTGTGAAACTCTTTTACTTGTATGGTTATTCTAATGTTGTCCCTGGTCAGAGTTTGTATGAGGACACACATGAATAATAGGTCAGCACATTATTAGTTGATGACTATGTTTCACAAGTCATAGACATGGAAATGTCAAACTAATAATGTAGGCACATGTATGACATGGGGCTGGACTGACCCAACATGAGATGTTATTATCTCTATTCACATCATGTACGTTATGTCCTTAGACCTGAGATTGTTGTATGTATTCAAGATATGAAATGACCTACTCACGGACTATCAAACGCTACTCCGTAACAGGGTAGTTATAAAGGTGGGTTTTCGGGTTTGTCGGGAAACATGCTATGAGACATAGACAATTAAGAAGGAATTTGCCTCTCTCTATATGAGAGAGATATCACTGGATCACTCTAATGATTAGATCAAGAAATGCATGGCCATGCTTGGGTTAAGTGTTAACCTATGAGTTGGACCAAATATCGTGAGGCAAGGGAATAACAAGTATGTGGTTTTGTGGTGGTTCGTCTAATATGATCTTTGCGTACGCATAGGAGTTGACATACCTTGCTAGAGGCCGCTATCAACTAATGGCCGAGTAGGAGTACTCGGGCCATGTCTATGTGTGCGTGAACCCATAGGGTCACACGCTTAAGGGGCTGGAAGCCTAATTCGGATTAGATCCGAGTTAGACAAGGCTTAGGGTTACTAATGGGCCTCCAACTTGGGAGCTCATTAGGGATGCCTATAAATAAGTGGGTGGGCAACGGGGCTAGGGATCCACTCCGTTTTGGTAGCCGCCGCCGCCCATCCTACGCCCGCGCCTGCTGCTCCTCGTGGACCTAGCAGTCCGGAGGCGCGACGCTTTCCTCACTGTACGTGTGGATACCTCGGAGGTGCTCCATCTGGAGCACAAGGACGAACCGCACAAAGGGGACGGACGTACGGACGACCTTGCAACTGCACGGCACCGCTACGACGCGTACGACTACATCGAGTCGCTTCCGCTGCACCTGCGCGTCTAGTGATAATCCCGTGATCTATAACTAGCAGTAGATCCTGGTTTATGAGGTTGAATTTTTTGTTTTCCGGCTAGCGTAGCATCCTCATAACCCTACAAGGATCGCGCAGGATCGACCACCCCTGCGCTGAAGCTAGGCAGATCCGCTCCATCGAGCGGACCCTTATGGCTTGCTGCGTGTGTCCTCGGCACGGGGCAAAAATTCTATGTCAACAGTAGTGCTCGAAGGGATCCATAACTTTTGTAGTTCACTGTGTTTTCATTTGGAATCATTTAATCCCCCCTCCCTGCCCCTGCCCCCCAAAAAATGTTTTACATATTTAGATTTTGATTTTTTTTATAATTTCCAAATTACATTGAATGGATAAACGACCTAAATCAAAGTTGTAGTATTCGAAGATATATGCTCGAATTGACAAATTCTTGGAGACAATTTCTATGGGCGGTTGGAGTCTCTAGAAATCGATCTTTAGAGACAACTAGATGCTCACATCTATAAATCGTTGATTTATTGAGACATATAGGTATTGTCCAAATATTATAATAAAATTTCTACGCAAGACAAAGATACGTGGACATCCAAGGAAGTATAAATTCCATACAGTAGACGATAGTGGTATCTGGTATACCACTATACCAGTATATCGGCATTTGCTCCACCCAACCTCCAAGGTCCGGACAAGGGCCTCTCCGTCTTCGATGCATCTCCTGGTGTTTAGATCCAGGCAGCCAACCACGCTCTAAAATTTTGTGGTGTCAGGTCGGCTGTTATATAGGGTTGTCGTACGAGATATTTAGATATTAGTAAACCGCGGAAAGATTTATTAAGCCTAATGAATCTGTCATTAGTATATGTGTACTGTAGCACTTTATTGTCATGGACTGGTTAGACTTAAAAGATTCGTTTCGTAAAGTAGTCGTAATCTGTGCAATTAGTTTTTTTTAGTTTATATTTAATACTCTATGTATATGTCTAAACATTCAATTTCACATGGTGTAAAGTTTTGACGAAAGAACTAAACAAGACTAAATCATAGGGTCTACTGTTATATCTCTAGGCACCGATGGTAGGGGGACGACCATCATCTCTGTTTGACTTGTGTTAGGTACACCACGTTCGTATACAGTCTCATGGAGAAATACGGATTTTTCAAAGTTTACTCTCATACAAGGAGGTACAAAAAAATAAGACGATGTTTCGAAGGGCTCGCCAGAGCTATTTACAAGAGTTTTTTTTCTTTATCTTTTCCAAATGAAACGAGAGGTGGTAAAGTTTTTTTTTTTTACTTCACTAACACTATTTTCTCATACTAACACTTTAGTAAAGAGCTAGTTGAGCTGAGTTCCTCCAAACAAGCTCTAAAACTAAGTATTCTCTCCATTTTGAAATAATTCCTTTGTCCTAAATTATAAGACATTTTAACATTTCTAGATTCATAACATTTACTACGTATCTAGACATAATACATATCTAGGTACATAGAAAAATTATGAATTTTGAAAAGTCAAAACGTCTTATAATTTGGAACGGAAGGAGTATAAAGTATCCAAACAATTTTAAGACCAAATAAGCAGTATGATAAAAGACTAACCTACTCTTCACTAACTAGTCAGTTTGCTTGTCAACTTAGTAACTGTTCCAGTAGTTCGGGGAGATGGATGAAAAAATGAGAATAAAATTTAGCTTTTAATACTAGATATAGATAATTTGCTACGGAAGCTTGTTTGGCGGGACTAAATGGCACTATTTGAGTAGTTCGGAGAGATGGATGAAAAAATGAGAATAAAATTTAGCTTTCAATATTAGATATAGATACTTTGCTACATAAACTTTTGACTTATGCTAATTTATTGAGTGAGAAAAATATTGTTCGTTCACTGAAAAATACACTAAAGTTGTTCAAGCGAACAGGGCTATGGTTCAGGGAGATGGATCAAATTCATGTTTTCTTCGGTGACGGTGACGAATGCGCCACCAAGATTGTGTGACAAGAATGCGCCACCAAGATTGTGTGACAAGAAGTCAACAATGGAAGGAGAGTCAAACACCTGTACAGGCTCCTGACGTGCGTTGCCCGACTATTGCCGTGGATATGATTTATATTATAAAAGAAAAGAGTTATCTGTTATATTAAAAAAGGGAAAGATCAAAGATAACCATAGGGATATGATCTAATAAACACTAAGATAAAACATACTTCATCCATTCTAAACTATAAGACGTTTTGACATTTTTGGATACATAAATTTTGTTACATATTTAGATATCCACTTATGTCTAAATATAATTGTAAAATCATTAAATCTAGATAAATCAAAACGTCTTATAATTTGAAATAGATGAGTAGCAAACATTTTAATATGGACTTTTTGTTTGGTTGTCTATATTTGTCGGTGTTTCGAATACACGTCAACTAGTAAATTTATATTTGTTGCGCGTTGGGCCCAGATAGTATGCTAAAAGACACAAGGTTTATACTGGTTCGGACAGAATGTCCCTACGTCCAGTTTGCTGCTGTTGCTCGTGTTATTAGCACTGAAAGGTTCGTAGTAGGGGGTACAAACGGTCGAGAGAGAGACAGATCCCAAGTCTCTGATGGAAAGTTGAAAAGGGCACTGAGAGCTTGGTTGCTGCTCAACTGTCTGTTATGTGGTGCGTGGTGTGTTGAATTGATTCCCCCTATTTAGTGGGGTGCTCTGCCCTCCCTTTTATAGATCAAAGGAGAGAAGGGATTACAGATGGAAGAAAGAGAAAAAAAACCCAGAGGTAGAGAAGGTCCTTCGAATGTACCGGGTCTTCCTTTTTCTTTGAGCCTGCCTTGCTGACATGGCAGACGGTGCCAGGGATAACACGTTCGCTGATCCTAACAGGGTTGTGCTATGGCTTCGTTCAGTAAGTGGTCACGTCCCATCTGACTCCGGCGGGTGGTGCGGCGCACCAGGGTGTCGAGCTACGACCCTACGGGGAGCAGATGGTGTAGAGACCCCATGTTTGTTTCTGTAGATGACATGAGTTTCCTCCTGGACCGTAGTGGTTATCGTATGTTTCTGCCAGGATTCGTGTCCGAGGGCAATTGCGGCGCCCATAACACTGTAGGACAAATATCGGCACCCGCAACACTGTTTGGACTCTAACATGCCTGGAAGGGCCTAAAGCGCTCGTCTGGTCATATCCTGATGGTACTTTCCTACAGTCGTGCAGGGTATGGTCCTCGATATTGTAGTTGACTTGAGTGCCCCGCCTTATCTGCATGCGTAGTTATGAAGGAGTAGCATACGGACGTCGGGCGAGGCAGAGTCTACCTCCGGACATCGAGCGAGGCGGAGTCTAGCCCTCGGACGTCGGGCGAGGTGGAGCCAGCCCTCGGACGTCGGGCGAGGCGGAGCCAGTTCCTAGACATCGGGTGAGGTGGAGCCTGTCATCAGACGTCGACCGAGGCGGAGCCGGCCCTTAGTCGTCAGGCGAGGCGAAGTCTGCCCTAGACGTTGGGCGAGGCGAAGCCTAACCCTCGAACGTTGGGTGTCGGGCAAAGCGGAGCTAGCCCTCAGTTGTTGGGTGAGGCGGAGTCTGCCCTAGACGTCGGGCGAGGCAGAGTCTTCCCTAGACATCGGGCGAGGCGGAGCCCAGCCCTTAGACTCGGGCAAAGCAGAGTCTACCCCCAGATGTTAGGCAAGGCGGGGTCCAGCCCTCAGGGGTCGGGTGCGGAAGAGCCAGCCCCCAGTGGTCGAACGAGGTGGAGCCAATCTTCAGTCATTTAGACAAGAAGTGTAGTTGTGGTCTTGTCTGTTCGAAACCATCAACGTTTGATGGTTATTAACTCTTCCTCTTTGGGTACCCTAGTATTAGGTCCCCGACAGTAGCCCCCGAGCCCCCGGGTGATTCAGATAGAATCACCTAGGGGGTATTTCGATTCGCTAGAGGGTGCGCGCGAGCGCACCTGACGGGTGTAGCCCTCAAGCCCCCGGGTGATTTGGATAGAATCGCCCGAGGGGTATTTTGATTCGCCAGAGGCCGAGCCCCCGGGTGATTCAGATAGAATCGCCCGGGGGGTATATCGATTCGCCAGAGGGTGCGCGCGAGCGTACCCAACAGGTGTAGCTCTCAAGCCCCCAGGTGATTCGAATAGAATCGCCTAGGGGATATTTTGATTTACCAGAGGGCCAGCCCCCTGGTGATTTGGATAGAATCGCCCAGGGGTATATTGATTCACTAGAGGGTACGCGCGAGCGCACCCGTTGGGTATAGCCCCGGGTGATTCAGATAGAATCGCCTGAGGGGTAATTCGGACCCTTCGTGGGTATGGCTATGAGATTTTGTGTTTTGATAACTGGATAGTTCGATTAGAGTCTTGGTCTCTCATTCACGGGGATCTGGCAAGAGTCAGCCTGGCTGAGGCTCAATCGTGGGTTGATACTTGTGGCACTCGTGTGCCTGGGTTTTGGCCGCTCGCTGGCCTATCCTTCGTCATAAGGTTGCCTTGGGACGGTCATCGAAACCATTGATGGGCCAGCCCTTGAACACATGGGCCCAGGCGGGCCGGAGAAATGCTTTTTTGACTTCTATCCTTTCACCGGTAAAGAGTCCTGGTCTGCCCGAGAAGGCGAAACGTCCAGCGCGACTTTGGTGGGAAAGGATAGGGATTGGGGGTGCATATCTGGTGTGGTGACATGATGACAAATTGTGGAAGGCGCGGAGATCTAGGTGGATGGTTGCCTTCCTTGCATCTGGTGTCCCTATAAAACCAAAGGGTTCGCCCCTAGGGTTTCAAACATCGCCTCCTTGCCTTTGCATCTACAACCTCTGCCGCCAATCACCTAAGCCTCCCACATCTGCATCTTAGCCACCGTCAAGTTCGCAACCACCCTCCCCAATCATTCAATGGAGCCGTGGTGTAGATCTGATGTCACCCTCCAGCGCCTAGAGGGCCTCGTTCATCGTGGCCTTCTTTGCGCGTGGACCACCGCTGAGGAGTGGCAGCTGCCCAGCAATGAGGATGCACCATCGCCGCTCGAGGGCTATGTTGTGTCCTTTGCTCACTTCCACGAGTGGGGATTCACCACCCCCGCCCACAAGTTCCTTCGGGGGTTGCTGAATTACTATAATGTGGAGCTACAACACCTTACTCCCAATGGGATCTAGCACATTGTGGCATTCGTCACCCTATGTAAGGGGTTCCTAGGGATTAGTCCCCACTTCAACCTATGGTGGCATTTCTTCGCCATCACCCTCCTGAAGAAGTGGGAGAAGAGGCAAGAGCTGAGCGTGCCGATGGGATGCACCGGCATTCAGCTCCGCAACAACTAGGTCAACGAGTACCCACCGATGGATCTATCGACCTCCAACAAGGGGTGGCACTCGCATTGGTTCTACATCAAGAACGACATGGCCGCCACCTTGCCAGAGTTCACCGGGCACCTCATCAAAGAGGTCCTAGAATCGTGGAGGAAGTGGGGGGGGGGGTTGCAGAGAAAGATAGGAAGAAAATCCAGGACCATCTCACCACCGTTCGAATCTAGAAGGAGAGGGTCGTGAAGGGTCGAGGATCATCGGCGCCTATCACACATGGAGGGTGGCATCATTGATGAAGCACGCGCTTCCCCTGCACATGATGGCACCCAGGGTGTCGCTCGTGGGGACGACGCTTGTTCGAGGGAGCGCTCTCCCTATCTGAAGTGGTGCAGCGTATCAAGGAGGCGATGGAGCCTTCATGGGACGACACCAGTGCCGCTCTTGATTTTGTGTACCCGGTGCTAGGGCATCCCCCAATGCGACCAAAACCTGGGTACATCGACTTCATAAGTTCTCTTTCCCCGTGCCTCCTTTTTAATTGAACTCCCAACCCCTGAATGGTGATATTGGAATAGCGGGACCAGCCGAAAAGGCTTGTCTTTTTGGATCACTCAGCCCCGCTGCCAAAGGACCCGCTTGTGGTGGTGGCGAATTGCACCGCGGCCGAGTGGCAGAAGAAGGCCAAGAAGAACGAGAGGAGGAAGAAGCAAAGGAAGTTGCAAGCATGGGAGCGAGGAGTGGAGACAGATAGTGATGACTATGATGATGACAATGATGAGGATGAAGAGGTAATCACTAATACTGAGTGCGACGACCTAGCTATCAAGGATACGCTGATAGATATACACTTGTCCACGCAGGGGCCTTTCCCGTTCCAAACAGGGGAAAGCATGTTTGCGGGGCCGGTGGAGACGGACCGAACCATCGGCCTACCCTAGGAGACAGCAGGAGCGAGCAGGTCTGCCACCGCGCCCGTGGTGCCAGCATAGGGGGTGGCCCCATTGCCGCACCTCAAGAGGTAGTAGGGACAGGCGGATCTGCTACTGTGCCCAAGGTGCCGGTGGAGTGGGATGGCTCCGCTGTTGTGCCCCAAGAGCTAATAGGGGTGGATGGATCTATCGCCATGCTCGAGGTGCTGACAGATGGGGGTGGCCCCGCCACCATGCCCTCGGAGGCACAGGAGGCGAGCCCCTCTGCCCGGGAGTAGGGAGCAGGCTCAAAATGGTCCCACCCTGACGAGGCGGAGCAGAGACTTGGGGTTCGTCCCCCAAACGGCCCCACCCAATAGCACCAATGTAAGCCACTAGTTCCTCTGCTTTTTCTTTGTTTTTCTCTATTTTCGTCGTGACTCATGCTTTTTGTGTTCTTGTAGCGTCATGAGGTGGCATAGTTTTTTGGCGATGGCGCCTAAGAAGAGTGTCGCCATTCAGGCAAGACGGGGTCCATCACCCGATGTCGCTCCTATTTTGGGTAGGAGTGGAGCTGATGTTGTGGCCTCATCGTCTAGTCAGGCGTTGCTCGTGGTGGCGCTTGTGCCCTTGGTGGATCAAGCGGACACCGGGGCTAAAGGAGCACCCTCGAAGGTCACCGAGCAAATGATGGTGGAGGTGATTCCGTTGCCTATGTCGGAGCAGATGGAGCTGCCACTCACGTTTGTGGTGCCGTTCATGGTGGGCGCGTTGCCACAAGTCGAGGCCCTAGTGTCGCAAGTGGAGGTGGGCGCGACCATGACAAGCCAGGCACAGCCGGACGCAGCCGCGGTGGAGCTTGGGGAAGCGGTGCGATCTGTGTCACCGGTGACCCAGGTGACGGCGCTCGAGGTGGGATGGACAGAGAGGGACACAACCGAAGGGTCCCTGGGTGTTGTGGTGGTGGTGGAGAGGACCAACGGGGGTCGCCCTTGGCCCTGACGCCAGGGGGCAGCCACTCGCTCGCACGGGGTGAGTCGTTGCTCTAGTGGATGGATCCTCAGGACCCAACGTCGATTCTCTTCTCGCTCGACGATGCTACTGAGAGCACAGAGCAGGAGAGTCTCAATAAAGGGATCTCGGCTATGATGGATGTCCTAAACCTAGCTAGGGGCATCTTGCGTGACGTCATCTTTCCCACTAGCTAGGTATCTGCTTAATCTCCCCCTCGCTTTCATCTTTCTTCATGTATTTTTATGTTTTTGACATTGATCTACTTTTCAGTCCCTTATTGCTCGTAGTTGGGAGAAATCCTGGTTCCTCCATGAGTAGAAGGTGGAATGGGACTGCCTCATCGAGGAGGCCCGACTTCATGGAGATGTGAGCGCCTAGCTTGCTGTCGCCCAACAGTAGGTGGCCGAGCTGACTCCCTTGGCTAAGGAAGTGGCCGGTCTCCGATAGCAGAAGGCCAAGGCGTGTCATGGCATGGAGGAGGACAAGAGGATGTTCTAGGATCTATTGGTCAGGGCATGGCAGGATAAGGAGGAGGCCGCCAGAGTTGGAAGGAGCGGGATGAGCTGCTCCAGAGGGATGCCGAGGCCTGCTAGTGGGCCTTCGACCTCCTGGCAGAGGTGAAGGAGCGGGAGCTCAAGCTCAGAGCGGAGGAGAGGTCCACGGCCCTATAGCAGAGGGCGAGCCTAGACGCTGAGGCGATAGCCCGGCTGTGCAAGGAGCGGGATGAGCTGCGCTAGACTATGGAGAGACTCTGCTCAGAGCACGACATGACTCGTGAGAAGTGCGACCAGATCATCCAAGAGCGCGACAAGGCGCGTCAGGAGGTCAGCACCGTCTGGGCCTATCTTAGAACCACGGTAGCCTGAAGGCTTGAGGCCGAGAGCATTTCTACTAGGCTGGTCACAGAGCTGACCGAGATGCGAGGAATCCTTCAGACAAAGAGCGATGAGCATGATCTCCTACGTGCTGCCATCGGGGTGGTCTTTGATGACCTGGGGGTGGCATGGCCAGAGGGAACCAGCCCGCTTGTGGCCTCCGCTGCCGTAGACATCACGACGCGGGTGCACCAGCTTGAGGAGGACGCTTTTCATGTTGGGATCACCCAGGCCTTGTTGTTGCCCACTCTCATTATGCGGAGAGCATTGACCTAGAGACAATGAGCCTCAGCTTCGCGCCTAGCTACGAAGCCTCCAAGCTAGATGAGATCGAGATGGCTATGACTCCTATTGCATGGAACCTGGGAATAGAATCAAAGACATAGTGCTCCCCAGAGGGGATAGTTAGTTGAATGAGTCTGATAGACATTATCAGTAATCTGTGGACAAGTGTCGGCACTTTTGTGTCTTGAAAACAGATTCATAATTTTGTTTCATTAAACAAATTCATAATTTTGTTTCATTTGAACTTGCTTTCCTCCCTTTTTGTATTAAAAAAAGGAGCTCATGCAATCCGACCCTTTCATTTGTTAAGACCGTAGGGGCCAAGGTGTGTAAGAGGGAAACTTCGATTATGCTGGTGAGCAAAGTTATCATAGGTGTTGGGGCATGGGTTTTTTGTAGTCTGACCAGGCATGCTCGAATATTCGTTCCCACAAACCTTGCCACTAACTTTTAACATGAGGAAGAAGTCCGATGCAGCGACTGTTTCAAAAAAGTAGGTATTTATACCTTTATTAGCCCCCGAGTGAGATCCGACCCCTTGCAGTTGCTGGGGTCGAATGTCACTGGAGACCGAAGAGAGGATAGCAAAACTACTCTTGTATTCGCACATACCCCTTCCTTAGGATTTTAGCTATCGTTCTGTGACCATGCGTTCGGTCTCCTTGCAAGTCCGGACTTCCCTGAGCCCCAGCGCATGGCGGGGATTCGATCAAGGGTCAACTCGTTTTTGTGACTGTGGCCCCGTCCGTGGTTTTCGCAACCAGAGGGGTTGAGGCAACGTCACTTGCCTCGATGACTCGAGTGATGCGCTTGATGAGCTCGCTAACAGGGATGTTTGAAGGGAATCCGGTCCCGTCGCTCATGATAGGGTCGGCAAAGCCCTCGGGTGGCATTCCGTTTCTCCTTAACCCACCTTCCAACAGATTCCCCCTTAATGGGGATTCTATGGGCTCGGCTAGATGCTAGATCGAACGAGAAGGTTGAGATGACCCTATCCGCCTCTATGTGGGTTGGGCGAAGGCCGCTGAGGCTCATTTGCGTTTTCTCCCCTGGCTCTTGTTCTACTTGAGGTGGCCTCAAGCCCTTCATGGGTCAGCCTTTGAACCTCGGTCTATCGATCTAGGATCGGGCAGCTCGAGCCCCCAAGCCCCTTGGGGTCTGATAGGGGTTGGTCGTGTTTCATACGTCACCCTATCCTTGGTTTTCGCAACCAAGTGGGCTTAGCTAATGACACTTGTCTCGATGGCTCGAGTGTTGCGCTCAATGAGCTTGCTAACAGGCACATTCGAGAGGAATCCGAGTCTATCATCCGTTGACGGAGTTGGCAGAGCCCTCATATGGCATTCCACTACTTCTTAACCTGCCTTCCGATAGATGCTTGAGCCATTGAATAGGCTTGGGTGTCCCATTGGCCTCTCCTCGATGGAGATTCTATGGGTTTGGCTCATGGTTAGAACCAAACGAGAAAGGTCGGGATGTTCCTGTCTGCTTCTGAGTAGGGTCGGGCAAGGCCGCTGGGGCTCATCTCGATTTTTCTCCCCTGGCTCTTGTTTGACGCGAGGCGGCCTTGAGCCCTTTGTGGGCTGACCTTCAAACCTCGGTCAGTTGTCGCACATATCGAATGAGGCGACTACCGCTTCATGACGCGACGCGAAGCGTTGAGATGCAGCGATTGCATATGCAGTGCTTGGATATATGGGATGAATGCACGATAAAATGGAAATGAAAGTGGAGGTCGATGATGTTACCTTGGTGGCATGAGTGATGGGGAGCCCTTACTGAATATGTCCATGCATGGTTCAGGTCCGACGTTTGCGACGGGGCCAGCATAATCTGCACGAGCATCGCAAATTTTTGTTTGTGTCTCGGCAGCGATTCGAGTCGTTCGATCAACTTGGGTGACCTAGCAGCTTCTCCATGGAGGAGATTCCATAGGCAGACCCCTCCAAACCCGTCTTGAGAAGGTGGATGCTAAAGCTTGGGATGCGGGGACAAAGAATTCAATCATGCTGGTGAACAAAAACACCTTAGCCGCTAGGGCGTAGGGTCTAGCGGTTCGACCAGTTTTACTCAAAGTTTACACCCACACACCGTGACTCTGGTTTTTAAACATAAGGAGGGGTCGGGCGACGAGAATGTCTAAACAAGTAGACACTCTCGGTAGCCCCCGAGCGATGTCCGCGCCCCTGCCATTGCTGGGGTCAGAGGCTCGGTAGTGAAATTGATACGTAAAGTAAGTAAATAAGGGTGCTTATCTTTCGGTGGCCGTTCATCGCTCAGCGTTTGCCTAGGCCATCCAATCGACTTAGGAGGCCCGTTGGTGTCCCCTTAATGGAGGCTCCGTCATTGGGCCCTTCTAGGTCCTGCCTGGGAAGGCGGAGAGCCACCTGCATGTGGTTGCGCCTTGTTTCTCGTGCCCAGCGTGCGGTAGTGGTGGGCCATGCCTAGGCCACGTCCTGTTTGACCAGGCGCCATCTTATGGACCAAGGCGTGTCCCGTCGATCAAGGCATGTCCCATCGAATTCCCATCCATATTGAATAGGGGAAGGGAGAGGGTTTTTCGCCCCAACCCTTCACCTTTCTCCAACTGCTGTGCCTCCTTCTTAAATAGGGGAAGGGAGAGGGTTCTCGTCCTATTCCTCAGCCTATTCCTGAGCTACTGCCTCTCCTCCTTCTTCCTTCTCACCGAGTGCGTTCGTACGTCACGACGGTTCCTAAGTGAGAGAGGGTAATGCGAGGGAGAGAACTCACAGATCTGTTCATGAATTTAGAGCATGATGTTGAGCTGGAGGTCATCCGATGTAGATGAGATGGTGCTGGCCGCCTTCACTGAGAAGGGGCCACTTCTGCCAATGGAGGGGGTGCACTGGAGGGTGCTACGCGTCGACCACGAGCGGATATCTCTCCGGATGCAGGATACTCTCTAGGTGGTCGGTCTGATCGAAGGTTATGGTGGACTCTGACCACTGGAGGAAGGCAGGTGTGGCCAGTTCGATCGTATAGACCTCGTGGCACATGACGTTCTGACGACGTTTGGAGTCATAGGCCGCTGATCCTCTGAAGATCATGAGGCAATCGTCCGGTGTCGGAAAGCCCTCGTTCTTCTCCTCGGCGTCGTTCGTGGTGGGGGCAGGGTCCATTCAATTCTCCCCTTTATTAGAGCCTTCGGACAAAAACCACCATATGAGGCTATAGTCCTTGTACAGATGCTTCACCGGGAAAGCATGGTTTGGGCATGGCCCCTCGAGTAGTTTTTCGAAGTGGTTTGGAGTACCCTCCGTGGGCTTCTGACCACCCTTGCGGTCAGCAGTGGCTATGAGCGAGTTCTCATGTCGTGGCTTCTTGTTCTTCCTTTTGGTAGAACGATTGGAGGTGCCTTCGTTGACGCCCTTGTCCCACCTTGCCTTGCCCTCGATATGATCAAAGATCGCTCCGACTACTTCTTCTCCTAAGGCATGGCTGGTGATGATGTCTAGAAGTTCCTTGGTGGTTCATGGGCCCTTGCATCCTAGCTTATGAACCAAAGACTCGCAGGTAGTCTCGGACAAGAAAGCTCCTATAATGTCTACGTTGGCGACGTTAGGAAGCTTGTTGCACTACTGGGAGAAGCGCTAGATGTACCCATAGAGGGTCTCGCCGGTCTTCTATCGACAGTTCTTGAGGTCCCATGGGTTCTCAGGACGCTTATATGTGCCCTGGAAGTTCCCCACAAAGATCTCCCTTAGATCCGCCCAACTCTAGATTACGTTGGATGACAGGTGTTCCAACCATGCTTGTGCCGAATCGGCTAAGAACAGTGGAAGGTTGTGGATAATGAAGTTGTCATTATCCGCACCACTGGCTTGGTAGGCAAGTCGATAGTCTTTGAGCCATAATCCAGGGTTTGTTTCCCTAGAGTACTTCGAGATATTGGTTGGTGGCCGGTACCTTGGTGGGAAGGCAACGTTGAGGATTTGTCGGCCGAAGGCCTGAGGGCCCGACAGGTTGGGGCTAGGGCTTCGGTCCTCGCTGCTGTCGTAGCATCTGCCGCGATGAGGATGATAGCCGTGGTGGGCTCCTCTTGGCTCGCCATAGGTACGTCTAGGGTGCTGCGTACGTCGCGGTTGTGGTCGAGACGCTGATGTATTGGGACCACAGCGCGCTACCTATCGCCCTGTGGTGCCTGGTGGACTGACGCGTCTCTGGCGGGGCACGCTGAGGGCGTGCGCTGGCTGGCGTTGATCTCGTATGATCGAGACAGCGAGCTCTTAGCCTGCTACGCCGTTGCATGCTCGAGTAGCATGCAAATCTCATGGTGGGCCCGACAGTCCTCGGGCGTCGCGGCCCCTGGAAGGCCATGGAGTAGAGCCGCTGCAGCAGCGATATTCTAGCTTGCCCGAGCAAAGTGAGGAAGGTCTTCATCATCAATGATGATCCTCTGATTCATGTCGTGGGCCATGGAGTGTGCGCACCCACCGTCTCCGCAGCGCTCGATCTCCCGATCAAGCTCCACGAATTCCTGCTCGAGCTAGAGTTGCACATCCTCGATCTCCCACTATCGGGCTTTCAGCTACTCCACCCTCATGCGAGGTGGGGCTGTTGTCTCCCCCTTGACCTCATCACCAAGGTTGTCCGTCGGGGTAGCCTCCTCTTCGGGAATGCTTTTGACATGTCCCTCGGGGGTAACTGCCATGAAGCATTCTCAGGAGGGGTGATGGCTCCCCTACTGGAGTCAGAGTCAGAGGGCGACCCAGGCTCCTCTACGAGGAGGCCATGCAGAGATTCCGTGACTTGTTCGATCACCCCCACGAACTCGTTATTCGTGGAGAATGGGATCATGCGCTATGCCACAAGGTGGCTAGCGGTCGTCGTGGCATTATGGAGACTGAACGAAAACACCATCGGGACGCTCCATGCGGGATGTTTCGGAGAGAGGGTGAGGTGGCGTGGGTCCTTCCTAGATGGCTGGGGTCCTAGGGAGACGCCACGCTGGCGCTCAAGCCTCCCATAGTTGAGGGCGATGGAGGGGAGAGGTTGGATGGCGGCGTGAGACAA